>NC_139487.1:12347727-12535227 GCF_008360975.1 Lichenostomus cassidix | reverse complement strand
TAATATTTCCATTTTAGTACTTTGCAAGCTTCTAACTCAAATTGTTATTGCTTCACATTTTTAAAGTTTACTTAGCAAAAGGCCCGGCTAACGTGAGCTGCTTGCAAGCTCGGAGAGAGACGAAAGGGCCTTGCCTTCAGCTACATTCTGCAAATGTGAAGGGATAGGGGCTTTTAGGGATGAGTTATACCGCAATCAGCTTAGTAAATCTGCATGCAGAAAGGATGCTAATTAGTCTTAATAGTCTACCAATATGCCCCAAGACTGGAGACACAACAACGTAAATCTGCTACCGATAAATATTTTTAATTGTTAAATTTACTGGAAAGAAAAGTGTATTTTTCCGTAGCGAACGCGGAGGATGTGGCGGGGCCGGGCTGCGACACGACACGCTCCGCTCCTCAGAGGGGCCGGGGAGGGGACAGAGTCACCCTGGCAGGGGCCCCGGGCCACCCCGACCCCCGACGTACCCCCTACCATCCCCCCCAGCCTTGCCCCCGGGAAGGAGGGGGAGAGCCTACTTAGATTGTGCTTGGTGAAATTAGTGATGTATCACGTTAATTACCACTGTGATCTTAAAATGGTTGCAGGCCCAAGGAAAATTAATGGAAATCCAAATTCTAATTATATGGCTGGTGTTAAAGAGTTGAACTAAATACCCAGGAAGGGAAATTGGATGATAATGTGGAAATATGCTACATTTTCTGTCTGCTTGTGGTTATTGCATCATGAAGCCTAATAAATGCATTATCAGAGATACTGCTGGGGGATGATCTTTGGGGATACAAAGGGGAGAGGAGTATGGTGATGCCTGGGATAACTGCGAAAAACAGTGAAGAAATTCCCAGAACCGTTAATTTTGCTCCATCCTTGCCCGACGTGTGCGGCCCAGCCCTGTGCACTGGGATTTGCAAGGAGGAGAGAGACTGGAGCCTCAGGGAGGAGACAGTGGGAGGCATCCTCAGAGCAGGGCTGCAGCAGCATGGCCCGGGCCGGCTGTCCCCAAACGTCCCCCTTGCTCAGGTAGGGAAACTGAGGCATGGGCACGCATCCTTCCAGGCTGCACCTCCCCAGTCCCTCTGCATCCGCCCCGGAGTCACCCAGCAATCACACGTGGAGGACTAATTAATTAACACAATTAAGCTTTCGGAACCTGGGGCTGAAGCCCGGGGGGTTGCAGAGAAAAGCCGGAGGGACACGACACCGAGTGCGGCAATGTGTGTCGCGTCAGACCCCACGCGTGTCCGTGGGGAAAGGGGGCAAAACCACCTTCCTACAGGCTTAACCCTTCCCTCGCTGGCCGTCTCGGGGTCCCGGGCTCCAGAGTTAAGATCTCAGCCTCATCCATCACGGAGTTAAAAAAAAAAATCAAGAGGGAAACCAATACAGACAAACACATCAAGACTCAGGAGTGGCGACCCTTGGAAAAGGCAGGGTCCAACCAGATATGAATCATTTTTCTTTGCATAGTTTAAAGGAATTACTAGTGATATGCACGGCTGTCACTGCAAACTACATTTATGGATTTGCAAGTCATTTCCATAAATCAGCTGCATTGGATCCATCAGAAGAGCAGAGCCCGGCGTCGGTGCGAAGATGATGGAGCTCTCTTTGAACGTATAATGAAGTGTTCCAAGGGCTGCAGTTATTTTTCTGCTTGTTAAGGATTTTTTTTTTTGAAGGGGGAGGGTGGCCTTTTCGAATTTGATTTTAAATTAAAACGTCGCCAAGAGATGTTTTATTGGTGATCACCCTTATGATAAATTTATGCTTCAATAATTACTTTTCACGGGATATCGATTTCCTCTGGCAAAAGCCTTTCTCCCTCCTTCCCAACCCCTGTCTCCCATTTCCCGAACAAGACAGTGCTCCCCCACTGCCTCTGTCCCCCACCGGCGACGGCTCCGCGGGCAGAAACACGGATGGAGCAGGGGCAACCGAGCGGTCACGGCAAGGAAGGGAGCAAGGATTCCACACGTGAGCCTGGAGCTTCCTGGGGAGCCCCCGAAGCCCTCTAGGCCCCCCAGGTTCAGCGGGCCCATGGATGGTGGGGAGACTGTCCCCGACTTGGTGGGTGTCCCTCAGAGGGATGCAAGAACCTCTGAGGCTGCAGCAAAACCCCCCATGCTCTGAGCTGTCCTGACTGCTGGGGAGATGGGCTACTGCTCCACGGCATTCCCTCCTCCCCTTCCCCGACACCCAGAGCAAACCTCGTGGTGAGAGTGCAGCCGGTCACAGCAGCCTGCAAAGCAGGGCAGTCCCTGCGCCCCGCTCCTGTGGCACAGAACCGTGGCTGCCCCATCCCGCTGTGCCCCCAGGGCTCACACTTGCCCCTGCTGCCGGGGAGCCCCCATGTGCCCTCCGGTGCCCGGCCTGGGAAGGGAGCGCACAGGGCAGCAAACGGCAAAGCGAAGGTTCTGCTTCACCGGGACCATAACCGCCAGGATCAGAAGTGCTCTGAATGGTGCCCCAATCTGCAAACATCTCCCGTGCCAAGGACCCAGCTACCCCCTCCACACCACCCTCACCTACACCAGTCCCACTCCTCTGTTCTCACAGACCCACTAACCTGCTGCTGGAAAAACCTGCAGGCAGTCAAGCATGGACATTCAGGGAGTTCAGGGCATTCAGTGCAGAGGGTCCATGATGGTTTCGTAGCCCAAAGCAATGCCAAGGCCACACTGAATCACAAGTTTATTGCACAAATGTTCCTTATCTTCAAAAACATTAGTATTACAGCCAATCTGGAGTTTTTCAAGATGCTGAAATTATTCCAGTATATCATTTCTGATCTGTCCTTTCCTGACAAAGCCAATATTCCTCTCAGCTCCCCCAAGTCCATTTATTAGGGAAATAACTTTTCCCTTGGAAGGGACTCACACCTTGCTCAGAGATCAGAGCAGTGAGGACACCACAGAGCAAGTCGCCACAGAAACTTGAAGCCTGTGCCGACTCCCTCAGAGGACCCTTTCACAGAGTTTTCCACTCTTTACACTAGTAGCTGGCTGCTGTTCTCCTGCTCTCAAAGAAAGGAAAAAAAAGTTCCTTTCTTTGAGAGCAGGAACATGGTATTTGGTGAAAAAGTGATGAGACTGTGAGCATGAGACTTGCTGGCTGTGGAGAATTTACAATTTCTGTAAATTCTGGCCCAGTCACAGGAGTATATGGGTGTTGGCAGCTCATGTCCAAGTCCTCACAGTAAAAATTGCAGGTACTGCCACGTGGGTGAATGGATCATCTAATCCATATTATTATTATTATTATTATTATTATTATTATTATTATTATTTTAAAGCTGTGGATTAGATGAATGAGCAGCACTGTCCCCATTCCCAAACTTCAACACCAAACCCACGTGTTCCAGCACCTGGTCAGGACAGGGGTTACCATGACCTGTGCACCGAGGGTGAGGGGAGGCCTGTGACCATAAACAGAAAAGCTGTGGTGGGGATCCAGGGCACCATGCCCACCCCTGCCCTGCCTGGTCTGGCTTTGCAGCAAGGCCAGGGGGTGCAGAGTGTACCCTGCAGGGGTACAGCCTTGGCCAAGTGTGGGGGTTCCTTCCAGCTGGTTGCAGTACCACTGCCTTTAGCTGCCACTGGGCATAGGCAGGACACCTCTCTTCAGTTCCCTCTGGTGTGTCTCCAGTTATCACTACCTTTACATGCAGCTGAGGCCACTCATTGCTTCCCAAAATCCCATGCACTGCCAAAGATGGAGCTGCCATGGTATTGACATGAGCACAAAACGGAGAGCTCCAAATCCATCACAGAGACTGGAGCAAAACCTGGTTTCAGTAGCAGTCGGGAAGGAGGGATGGGCTGCCCTGTCCCATTGCCTCTCTCCTCTGCACTGTCAAGCCTGTTGGCCTCTGCTCTCGGCAAGATCCAAAGTGTCTCTATCCTGCATCAGGTGCCTCCTCTGCAGGGCAGGACGAGCCGCAGGAACCTCAATTCCAGCTGCCCGCAATTATCCTGTACTATCCCGTGCTGCTAATTGTCCTGCCTTCCCGGGGTACCACTTCAAGGCCACCGCTTCTCCAAGCTCATCTCACCACATCCTTACGACACACCCGTGGACATCCCATCGCCGCTTTGCCCTGGATGGCGGAGGAGGGAGTCGGGACGAGGGGTGCGAATGGGATCCGTGTACCGCCGGAGTCACCGGAGCTGCTTCCCCGCCCGGCGCTGCAGCCCGGCGCTCAAAGCTTAGGCGATGGGGACCTCTGCAGGCGACACCGCCACCCGGCCCCGAAACACGGCTGGCACACCATGTGTGGAACTGAGCAGGGTCTGCCGCCTCCTGCCAAGCGTTTTTAATAAGGGAAAAAACACTCCTAAAAGTTAAAAGTGGAAAAGAAGAAGCATTTCGTGAGGAACCCTCCCACCCCCCCGCCGGCATTTTTTTTTTCTGTAGGGTGAGCAGCTACTTCACATCCCACAGAGAAATCAAGCTGTATTTTTTCAGGGCTTGTGACACCAGTAATGTCACTGTGTGAAGAAGCATATTGTCCTCCACGATCTGCACCAGGAGCTGAGGAATCAGGATGCTACCACTGTAATGCAGTCTGAAGGGTCAAACCCATCCCCTGGTTCAAAGTGATTTCAGAGAGGATTGCCACTAAAACCAAAGTGGCACCAGTCCCACAGATCTCAGGAAGAGGATGGAAGGTGAAAACCAGGCACAGGGTTAGACACAGCCTGAGGCATCTCAGAAACAGTGGGGTGACACCAAAGCAATCAGCTCTTTAGCTGATCCTGTGAGCACATTATGCATGCCCCTCAGTCCCTGTCCTCCCAAATTCAAATGTCTTGTTGAATTTCAGCCAAAATATGACTAAAGACATGACAAGTAAATTCTGTCCTTGGATGTTTCAAATCCTGCTACTGTCAGGAGCTGATCCCTGGAGCACAGCTCCTATGTAGCCAGTGTCACCTCTAGCAGAAACTCTCCTGCCTCCTGCTTCACCCCCAGAACTGAGAGGGCTGCAGAGTCCCTGGGTCACTGACAGGACTTCACACCAGGAATGAGCCCTCCCTTGTATATGGCCTGTCCCAAACCTGCCAGTTGCTTGAGAGAATCCCCCTTCACTACTCGTGGGATTCTCTGCACCCTGCTCTGGGGCTGGCAGGGCTGCCAGCATGAAGTGCTACATATATGCTGGTGGACAGTCCCCAGGTTATTTTCTGCTCTCACTTTCATGAGCAAAAATCACCCTCCAGGAATTAACCCTGCCTCTGGAGCAGACGCATGAGTATTACAGCCCTTTTACTTCCCATGAGTAGTTTCAGAAAAAACAATAATTTGAAGGAAAATATAATTATTCACAGCAGGTTGGGGTTTTGCTTGCTTGGGTTTTTTTTGTTGTTTGTTTTGTTTTGTTTTGTTTATTTGTTTGTGTTTGTTTGTTTGTTTTCTGTGTAAGTATTTAAGCCTTGAGAGCAGGGAGTATCACAAGTCACGTTCCTTTATGCTCATGCTGACAGCTCCCCCCGGTGTCCTGTGCTTGCACATCCTCTGCACAGACATCCCAATCCACGCCAGGAATGCTTGGTGGGGTGATGGAGAAGATGGAGCCAGATTCTTCTTGGGGTCCTGGGAAAGATGAAAGGCCAGTGGACACAAGGAGTGACAGACAAATTGCATCAAAGAAAACTGTGGTTACTTAGAAAGGAAAGAAACTTTCCATAAGAAAGGTAGTCAAATACTGGACCAGAGACCCAACTTTGAAGTCACCAACCATGTGAACATTCAAAGGTTTACTGAACTGAGCAACCTGCCCTAGCAGCAGTGAGCCCTGCTCAGAGAGAGAGATCAATCAGAGACTTCCCGAGGTCACTTCCAACCTGAATTATGTTATGATTCAATGATGAAGCAAAAAAAAACCCTGGCTGCTGCTCCTGTATCCCCCTCATCCATCAGTGCTTTCCTGCACAGCAAAATGAACTGGAGCAGTCAAGCAGCTTCCAAGTCCATCAGCACAAGCACCAATATAAAGCCAATGTCACACAGCCTGTAATTAGCTTCTATTTCTCGTTTCTTAAAGATATTATTTTATGATCTGCTAATGTTTTTCCCAAATAGTCCCATTTCTTTTTCACCTAATTCAACCACAGCCCTTAATTGTTTGATACTAATAGCTTTAATCTCTCTTCCTTGCCTCTTTTTTTTTGCCCTGCAGGAGGAATCAGCTGCAATACCCATGAGCAAGGTTGCAAAACAACTTCTGCCCTCATTCTTTGAGCCCTGTCCAGCCCAGGGTGCAGAAACCTTGGCCAAGGGGAGAGGCAACATGACTTATTTGATCCATTAACACTTCAAGGGAAAGTGAAAGAATAATTAGCACTGCAGGATGTAAAGACACAGACAGGATCACCCCAAAGTGAGAAGAAATAATGATCAACTGCTATCTTGGGGCTGCCACCAGGACCACCTGTTTAATTTAACTGATGTCTGGGTGAGACAGTCAGAGATGGGCTCTGAAACACCTCACTTTGGAGTGGTGACAAGTCTCCCCCTCAAAACCCTTTTGCAATGGGTTTGGTGGAAGAAAGTTGAAGGAGTGGCATTAACTTCATGGGGAAACTTCCCAGTCCTTCTGCCTAATTTCTGCTCTGTTGCAGCCCTTGATTTTGGTACCTTCTCTAGGCTCCCTTTTACAGCAGGGAGGGTAAGAATTATGTTCCAGAGACATGGCTGGGAAGAAAGGGTTTGGACAGAAAAATTTGGGGGTCAAAACAGGGCAGGTATTCCACTACCTGCAAACGTGGCTGGATCCTGTGTGCAGAGCATAGGCTGGGCCTTGCTCCTCTTTTAGTTGACATCCCCAAAGCAAGGCACGAGAGCTCAGCGATGCTCCCTGAAAGGTGCTCATTGTCCTGGCACAGGCTGCTCATGAGGCTCTCTCAGTGACTTTGGCTGGCCCTGAGAGCTCCCAGGACTCAGTCAGAAGGAGCCCTGCTGAGGCACAACATGCAGTGTGAGCTCTGTGCCCCTTGCAGCCCCTCAGGTGCTCACCTCACCAGGACAGGACAGGGAGAGGCTTTCCATGCAGCTTCCTACTGGGTGTGTGTCTGGCACACACAGGGCACAGAAGTCCATTCACAAGTTCTGGCAAATAGCTACCTAGATAATAATTTTTTTCCAGGCCTTGGCTCTCAACCAAGGCAGGAATCTTCCTTCAAAGGAATAGAGCTGAAAAAAAAATCCATTTCTTAGCCAGTGATATAGAAGGCAAATAGTTCATGCCAGCCCCAGAGATGGTGGAGTTCATCTCATATTCCTCTTCATCTGCAACACTCTAAAAAAACAAAACTCTGATGATCTGATTCTGATGAAGTACTCCACCAAGACTACTAATTGTTTTTCCCATTGGTCTTTGCTTTTGAAAATAAAGCTGGATTTAGTTGGAATAGCTCTGAAAGTCTATCAGGGTCAAGAGGTGTAGCTTGCCAGCAGCAGGAGGGTGCAGAGGAATAGATGACAGGTATGAGCTAATTTTTCAGATTATTGGAAAATGTCCCAGTGAAGTTATCTTGTCCCTGCTGCAGACTCAGGCTCTGAATATTGCTTGTCCCCGCCTAGCAGCAAGAGAAAGCAGCAGCAGCATCTGTTGGCAGCAGAGGGGATGCAACCATGAGGGAGGGGTGCTCACTGTCCCAGGGACTTTCTCATTCAGTTTTGTTAGCATAACCCTAAAATTTTCCAGTTCTAATAGATGGGAAGAGCAGAGAGTTTTGAAAAGCTGTGTCTTAATAAGAAAGTTTATTCTCTCTCTTTTTTTTTTTTAGAATTAAGAAGCTGCCTGCTCTAACCAGGGCAGGTGGAGAAAGGTTTCTATGAGTAAGAGAGAAAAAAGGTCTGTCAGAGGAGGATTAGCTGGAGCAGAGCCTGCCTCCAAGCAAGACAGAGGGCGAGGCGACCTTGCAAAGCCTGTCTGGGCCAAGTTCTCCAGCTCTGGGTAGAAGACTGCAAAGGCAGTAGTGACACAGGAGAGCTGCATTCAGAGTGGAAATTAATTTTGCTACAATGCCTGTCTGTTGCTGCTGCTTATGCAGCAATGAACAACGGCTGCCTCTAGCCCTGAAATCCTAAAATCCCCCAGCTGTCTCCAACCCTAGGGAGCGTGGGCAAGTCAAATGGAGGCTTTTTCATACCAGAAGGGCCCTTTCCCTGTGGCCTACTGGGAAGTGTAGTTCCGTGCCTGCATGGCCATTTCAGAGCAGCCTTTGCTCCCTTTGGTTGGCAGAGCCTGAGGTTTGAGAGCAGGAATTTTGCAGGGCAAGGTTGGGATGGATCCTTGGGATCATTTGCTGCTTGTGCCAATTGACCATTCCTCTCTGGAGTGTGGGACCATGAGCTATTCCCCCTTTGCTAGGATGTCTGAGGGGAAGAGCTGCAGGATGCCCTTTCTGGGATTCTGTTCTGCAGCTCCAACAGAGAAAGACAATCTTGGTAGTGAGTGTCTTGCCAAATCCCACCCCCAGCAGAAATAAAGGTGGGCACAAGTAAACAGGAGACATGGCTGGAAATAAGGGATGTGGACAAAGGCTGTCCTGAGTGGGGGTGAGTGTCCAGGGCTGCCATGGGGCAGGGCCATCCTGAGCTTGTGCTTGCCTGACCCACTGAGTCAGGGCCAGAGTCATGAGGTTAACTCAGCCTTCCCCAGGGAAGAGCTCACACCAACATGTTATGGAAACAAGAGCGAGAACAGCGGGCTGGTGATGGGCATTTGGCATTCAAATGTCAAAGAGAAGCTCTAAAAGCTGCAAGACAGCAAGAGAAGGAAGGACCTGGCCAACTGCCCACAGAGGCTGCATGTGACCAGGGATGAACCCTGGCAAAGCCAGTAAACCTCCAGCATCTGGCAAAAAAAGAGGCGGTTTTGCACACTCTGGAGTATGGGGCATATCTTGAAAAACATGAGACTAGATGGTTTTGCGGGTGTTTCATGCAAAATGGAAAATCTGAACTGTCTGCATTTCTTCCTGTGGTTTTTTTTTTTTAATTTTCACCTAAGTTTTCTTTCTTTCAGTAAGGAGATGTGAGTTCCATCCAGACAGCACCTCCCCATTTTCCTCCTCAAAATAATAACAGCCTCATTTGCTAAAGGCACTATAAGGATATTAAGTGAAAATGAATTAAGTTTAATTCAATTGTTATTTTAGGAGCTTTGCCTCGTCAGGGTTTTGCAAAGCTTCATTCTTCCACTCGCTGGAGACCAGCTTTAACACGCCCCTGCTGAGATGTTGCTGCAAGCCACGAACCCATCACGCTGGGAGTTTTACTTAATGCTGAGGGTTGGATTTTATTTTGCTTAAGTGTCAAAGCCTGTCTGCCATGCTGCTGGGGGAGAGGGAAAAAGCAGAGACTGGTTAGCTCAAGTCTATCATATGGAGCTTAGAAATAAAAGTAATTGTCTGGCTGGTGATTTCTCAGGCAAAACCCCAGAACTTCTTTGTCCAAAATGCACCACATCACTGCTGCCCTGCTTCAGAGAGGCTTCACTAGCTCATTACATCCAGTCTCATCTGGATCTTCTCCACCTGTTGCAGTACTCTTTGGATCACCAGCACATGAAGGTGGAAGCTGACAGGGTGGGAAGAGCTGGGAAAGCATTGGACTTCATCTGCAGAGCACTCATTTCACCTGTGCTTTGCTCTTTGGATTGACTTTAAATGCAATGCAATAGCCTTGGACAGTATCAGGGCCTGCCCTGGTCAGGAACCACTCCCCCATCCTGAGTGAGGCATCAGCTTCATCCAAGCCAGGGAGATGTTTTGAAAGGAGGAAAAGAGAAGGAGAAAAAGCAATGACATGGGGACCTGAACTGTCCTAGGACTGATGACTGTGCCTTTGCTATGTGGACAGGAAGGCTGCTGAGTGCCTGTAACCACCTGAGCATTTGGAGAAAATTCCCAGGGCTGGGGCATGAGGGAGAATGTGACCCTGAGGGGTGAGAAGAGGGGCTCAGACTCCCCCAAAGCCCAGCAAAAGGACATTTCAGAGGAGCTGTCAGCTCCCATAGCTTGTACAGTAAAGCTATAAGATCCAGCACATCCTTCTCCCTCTCGCCTCTGGTTCCTATAGCAGAGGGGCAGAAGGGAGCACAAGACCCTGACAATAAATGCTCACACAGAATGTTGGGACAGCTCAGTGTCAGCAGCAGCAACCAGAAGGAAGGAGCACTCAGAGCAGGGCTCTCCCAGCCCCTAACCTTGCTGAGAGCCAGCACCCAGGATTTATGGAAGAAAAGCTTGGAAGTGACCTCTGATCCACTCCAGCACCAAGCGCAGACTCGGATGGCATTACAGCTTGATGTACGGCCAGCGGGTCTGCCGGGCAGTCTCCTGTGAGCGATGGCTTGCGATATTTCTGGAGTTTATACCTAGCTCTCCAGCTCGATGGGCTTTCTGGGTATGATTTGTGCCCTGTGTAGCTCTATAAATATTGAGCTCAGAGAATTATATATGGCGACAGCCCTACAGCACTCCCGGTGATATATCCCCGCGTTTGTGGTTGTAGGCGAATAATTTTAGTTTGAGTGGTGTGGCAATGAGAACAAGGAGGAAGTAAAATAAAAGGGTAATTCGAGCCCAAGTGAATGGCAGGGAGCATGCGTGAGGCTTCAAAGCCTCTCCCACCAATCACTCAGGGAATTGACAGCCAGGATAATTTCCCAAATTAGTTACCTTATCCCCGAGTACTGCTGTCTGCAAAATGAAGATAACTCACCACTTTGCTGAAAGGATGTGTTATAACAGGGCAAGGAAGGAGCAGGGGACAAGGCTGGCACTCCAAGGACAGGGTCAGATTATTCCTGCTGGGGCATTCCTCAGGTTGGAGCATGGGGAGAACCTTGACTGTTCCCACCAGACTCTCATCACTCATTTTCCATGGAAAGCTGCAGCAAAACCATCCTGGAAAATCCTCGTGACAAGCAGTTTGCAGGCACCCATGTAGTGTGGGGACAAGAGCTTTATTCTGCTGCAAATCTGGGTATTGTTTGATTTATTTGGGACTGTTGCAGTCCAGGTGTTTCTTCCCCACCTGTATATCCCACAGCATTCCCTCCTTCTGGCCAGGACATGGAAAAAGGGGATTCCAACCTGTGGAGGTTCTTATCCAATTCAGGCAGATACCATCAGGCCCTCCAAACAAACTCCTTAGTGGGATGTGAATGACCAAATGTCCAACTCCAGAGATAAACTGAGGCCAGATTTCATGCCATGTCCCATTCGCTGTGATGCTTCAGGATGTTCAGGTGGCTGTGTCCCTGCTGGGCTGGCCATGCAGCCAGTGGGTTCCCCAAATCAGGCTGACAAGTTCAGAGAACCCACCTTAGACCAGCAAAATGAATAATTTCCACCTTGGTGTCAGAGCTTCCATGTGAAGTGCCCATCCTTCAGCCCCGCACTCTCCCACTGCAGGTGACAGGGAGTGGCTGAGTGACTGAGCTCTGTGTCCCTCAATGGGAAGACTGAGAAATTAATCTATAATTGTGCCACAGGTGAGTGAACAGCCACCTGAGGAATGGGATTACGAGGGAGAGAAAAGGATTTACCCAGTCTGCTAACACACTTTCCTGCAGCAACCTGTCTCCAATGATGTGTCCCAGGGGTGCCCATTCCAGTACAAATGCCTTAGTGGGACCATTATACTTACATTTCCCTCACTGTACAGTTGCAGAACTGGACCCATTGTTCCCAAAAATTCAGTTTGTTATTCCAGTGTCAATAAATAACCCCAGGAGTAGACTAGTGCAAAGGAGCTGAGTCTCATCCCTACTGGGTAACCCACACATTCAGCTCCCTCATAACCACCTAAGGGCAAAGACATGGTCCTGTCAGAGCACTGGGTAAGAAAACAACAGGCCATGAGCCAGAGGGACCATTTACAAGGAGTGGAGTGGTTTACTCTGATTTTGTAAAGAGATGAAAAGTCAACAGAAAGCAATAGCTCTTCTTGGTGCCTTTATATCAGGACAGAGACTGCAGATGTTTGCAATCACAGCTATTGCAGACACAAAGGATGTGAGAATTGATCTGATTTCTTCTTCAAGAAAGGATTTAAGATACATGGTAAGGAAACCTACT
Source organism: Lichenostomus cassidix (assembly GCF_008360975.1). Classification (NCBI taxonomy): domain Eukaryota; kingdom Metazoa; phylum Chordata; class Aves; order Passeriformes; family Meliphagidae; genus Lichenostomus; species Lichenostomus cassidix. The sequence goes on along the minus strand of NC_139487.1, from coordinate 12,523,132 downwards.
TCCACTGGAAGCTGCTGATTAAGCCTTGAAAGGACACAAAAGGTTCAATGGATTCAGGATTTGACACAAAGCAATTTGGGGTTAAAGTTGCAACTTCTAACATGCTAGAAGCCTTGTAGGGCTGGGATAGATGGGTAGGTTGTCCATCACGGGGCTCCTTTAGCCAAATATTGACAACCCTCTAGGAGATTTGCTACAAGTCAAGAAGGAGGAGTCTGAAGCACAAACTAAGGGTTAAATATGTTGTGCCTGGAAGATCCAGTAGGTCAGATGAATTGTTAGAAGGCTCTGTTGTGGCCACAAAACAAATTAATCTCTCACCCACATGAGTCACTGGAACATTTCACATTGCTTCCTCTGTTTCTGGATTTCTTCCCCATCTGGAGAGACCTAGCAATGCCCTGCTCCAATCCATGCGGCTCTGGAAGAGGAGACCTGCACACCAAAGCCAGTGCCTAGCATAGATGAAGAACCCAGACCTTCTTAATTGCAGCCCTGAACGTTTCCTTGCAATACTGGTGCCTGATTTGGTGGAGTGACTTCCTCCTGCTGCAGGAGTAATGTTTCTGGGCCCTTTTGCAGGCACATGAGGTGTCTCCCGTGAGCTGCAGCAGCCAGCAGAGCACCAGAGAGCCAGTGGCCTTTGCACCAGCATCCCGTGGAGGAGGTTGTCCTGCTGCTGCTGTTGGAGCCAGCTCAGCTCCAGAATCCCATGATGAAGGATGTGACAAGACAAAGGCACCCTTGCAGACAGCACCATCCCACTCCTCCTCCTGTCTCTCCACTTGGTAGTGCCCATCTCTTCCCTCATATCAGCAGGAGGGGCTGGAGACCTCCTGCTCAGACCATCACCTCAGCCTGTTAACGCAAGTTTTGTGTCAAGAACAGCCTGACTCTTTATCTGCTGAGCCTTCTTTCTTGCACCTCCTGCTGATATTTCTCTCCAAGAAATGGGTGGTTGCTGCTGAGCTGCCACTGTCCCCCTTGGTCCTCTGACTGCGCTGATAACTCACATGTGAGACTTCATTTTAGCCTTACCTGAAGCAGCCAAATACACATGTGAGGAGAAATTAGCTGCTTCAGTGGCACAGCACAGTTGCTTAGGAGATTCCCAGTGCCTCCAGGACTAGGAATAAATGAAGCAGCTCACCCAGCAAGTGTCTTCCCTGAGGAGCATGGCTCAGTGCTCTGCCCCCAGCCACCCTACCAGAACTGAGCACTGTGTCAAGCAGGGCTCACCGTGGCTTTTTCCCACAGTGTTAATGCTTTCTCCTTACTGCAGAAAACAATGCAGATTTGCTGTGTGTTCACCTCCCTCTTTCCTGACAAACTCAAGCTGTTTCTGACTCTTCCCAGCTTTTCTTCCTATTTTGTACCCTAGCGAGCAGTCTCAGCATCACCCCAAACATCTGGGGAGATCACTCTTTGTCTGGCCCAGCCGTGGCTGGGGTAGGGGTGGAAATGGAGTCTGGCTCCTGCTGTGCCCCTTCAGGCTCAGCTAGCCCCCAAAACAGACCTTTTCTCCCCAGCACTAGCAGGTCTTTTTCAGACAAAGACAGAAGGATCACCTGTGAGGACCCGCCCAGGGCATCTGCCACTCAGGTCGGCAAGTGGGAAACCTTCCTTCATAACCCCATCCCAGGTTGGCAGGGCCTGATGTCAGCTCTTCTCAGCCCCAGAGAAATCCCATTTGGGGCAGGGCCACGGGGAAAACACAGGCAGGGAGGGCAGATTTCAGCCTGACCTTGAGGAGGGCCAAGAGCATGGCCAAGACTGGACCAGAGAGGACAAAACCAATTAGGCAGAGAAAGTTCACAGCTGGTAGACCATACAGAGGATGTTTATCCCAAATTTCAATGTATTTTTTTAGATTACATTTTGGCCTCTGCCCTCTGGGAACCATTCACTACTAAATGCTCTGTGGAATAAATGCCAAGTGATGGTGGAACACAAATAATCCCTTCTCATAGAGAATTACTTTTCTGGTGAATACTGGGCTATAAATGCGGCTTTAAAAAGCAATAACTTGTTAAACTGACACACACAGACACACACAAGCAGCCCCCATTAATGTAATTTGATGTGAGTCAGGGAAAAGTGCCTTTAAATCGCATAATTATTTTAAGAGACAAAGACACATTTGCTTGAACTGGTTCAAATCACCTTTGGGGAAGGAGGAGAGAAGGTTTGTGTCTGCACCACTAAGTGCTTTGATTTCCTGCAGCTCACCCCAGACTGTTGTTTTAATAGATTAAATATATGAATATGGGATAATAAAATACAGGTGGTTTCCTTGAGTTTTATCGATTTTGTTCGTCACAAAGATAAAAATAATTTCTTCCTTATTTATCTGCTTTAGCATTTCTTGAGTTCATATTTTTTCTCTTTTGATGAATGCAAGCAGCCTCATGGCTGTCCTAGAGAGTTGCTGCAGCCACCTGTTCTGATCAAAGCTCATCCCTCTGTGCTTAAAAATCTCAGCGGCTTGTCCCCAGTGCTTACTGCACTCCCAGAGCCAAGAGGCAGGGATGTGTAGCCAGGAGAGGGATGGAGCCAGACCCCTTTCTCTATGCCTTGCTGGAGCTCGGGGAGTCAGAGGCCCCAGCTTTGTGTTCTCAGTGTGGCTGTAACCCCTGAGCAGTGGCCCTGCACACATCACACACTCCATCCTGGCACTGCCCAGTGCCCCCAAACATCCTGCAATTTACCCAGCACAAGAAGCATCAGCACATGGGATATCCTATGGAAAATCACACTTCCTAATCCCAGTGGGAAATAATGAACTGAGGGGAATCCATCCCTTGAATTTCTTAGGGCTGGCTTTATCCAAGAAGAAAGCATGTGGTGCTTAAGGACATGGTTTAGTGGTGCACCTCGCACGTTAATGGTTGGCCTCCATGATCTGTGAGGTCTTTTCCAACCTAAATTATTCACACTCTATGTCCCCTTCAGGGACAGGCTGCGTCTCCAAGGACGCTCTCGGGGCTGGGCTTGGCTGCGCTTCATCCCGAGCACCCAGTGCTCCCAGTCTGGCACATCCGCTGGTTTCCCGGGGGCTCGGCTGCCCGTGGTCACCCCCGGCCGGGCTGTAGCCGGTGCCGGAGGGACGAGCGGAGCGCTCGCCAGGCGCTCCCTGACCCCTAGATGGAGCTCGGTGCCCGCCGATCCCTCCCGGGCGGCCCCGGGGCGAGCAGGGATGCTCCCCGGCAGCTTCCCCCCGCACGGCACAGCGGCGACGAGAGGGGCAGGGTGTCCAACCCAGTCCTGCTTGCCTAACTCGCCCATGGGTGCTGACCCCTGGCCTGAGAGGTTGTCACCGGGACAGTGTTTCACGTCCTGCCGTTCTGGGCAGCTCTGTGGGTCACCGTCCGCCAAAGTCACCTGTAAGGGGCAGTGCCATGCATTCTGGGAGAAACACCCATAACTTTGACCCCTATGTGCCTCAAAGCACTTGCGGTAAGGGTTATCTTCCCCTAGACCCCATCCTATGGGGGAAACCGGACAGCCAAGCATCCCTTTCCATCTGCTGCAGAGAGGTTTGAGGTTCTCTGGCTTCCACCTAGGAAACACCCATAGCCTTAAATAATGGCAAATTAAAGGTTTCTGAGACTGAAGGGAGGGATGGGACACAAGGAAAGGAAAAAAGGACCATGGGGTAAATTCCATACAAGGCAGCATCTCTAAAAGCGCCAGGCAGTACTCACCCAGTCCCCCACCCCATCTCTTGTGTGAGGGGGTCTCCACTCCTCTTGTCCCACCAGAGCTAGTTTGGGCCAAGCCATCAGCAACAGTCGGGGCTTCATCCAGGAAGGGGAGTGATGCTGGAGTTACCTCCTGCAATCCCAATTGTTGGCAGAGAAGGGAGTGAAACCAGCTCCTGAGACACAGGAGATGCTCAGCAACAGGACACAGTCCCTCAGTCCTCACCTCGTTTGGCAGTGCCTGTGGCCTCAAGGTCATTCAGGAAATCCTTTCCGCTGGATAACATTAAAGGTGTGTCTCTGCCTGTCTCTGTGCTTTCTCTGCCATGGCTGTGGTGTGTTTCCCCAGGGACTGATGCACAAATGTGCACCCTGGGGTTCCAGCATGAGACCTGCTTTCCCTACCTGACTGCTCCAAGTCTGGCTTCTCCCTGAGGTGTGTGAGATGGCTCTACTCAGATCCTCACATCCTCAAAGGACCGAGTCTGGAGGGAGAGTGCATGGGAGCAGTGGTGGCTACACCAACAGATGTCTGGTGCCTTGCCCCACAGAGAGCAGGCTCTGCTCTGCATCCCAGCTCCTGCCTCTGGATGTGGTGCTATGAGCCACAGCCAAGGCAGGTTTCAGACCTGTCATAACAACTGATAAGGTTACAACATTTGTTTTCACTCCATCCCAAAGTGAAAGCCAGACCTTTTCAAGCGTTTCTGTGTGAATGGGGGTGAGTGGGAAATGCCCTCACCACAGCTCCCTCACTTGGCTCTGTGAGTGGTCACATCAGAGGGCAGGGTGCCCAGGACATGCCCCTTTGTGGCTGCAGGTGTCCCTCCAATGGCAGTGCAGCACAGCCTGGCAGTGGCAGAAACCCAGCAGTGTTGTAAATGCACATAAAACTTCCTGGAGCTTGATCCTGGAAGGAGGGAAGTGCCCTGGATATGGCCCAGCAGCTACCACCACACTCCACAACTGTGTCACTGTGGAAAGCCAGAGACAGGTCCTGCGTTTCAGCAGCATTCCCGTGATATGACATCTCCAGACCCTGCAAGACCCTCCAGTGCACACCACCAGCACAGGGCCAGGCAAGCTGGCTATGGTCTCTGCTTGGGAACAGCCCTCCTCTGCCCAAGCCAGGCTCCCACTGGATCAGGACCCCAAGGTGCCCCTCACTGCTCACCCTCAAACTCCACTGGCCTGCAGATTCAGTGCCTTTCTTCCTGCAGCTCTCAAAAGAGCATTTTTGTGGTCCATCATGGCTCTCCAGGACCTGCTGGCCTTTATCCTCTCCTTCCCCAGCCTGGCCTTGGGGGAAGTGCAGAGGCCTGGCCACAACTCAGTGCACTTGTGATCGCTTCCTCACCATGACCCTGAGCAAGCCCTGTCCCCACCTATACCTCTTCTTGCCCTTTGTCACCTTACGTAGGGAGATCTGGGGTGAAGCCCTGCCTGTCAGCACATCTATGTCCAACATCCCTGACAGCCCAGGCTCAGTTTAACTCCTGCTGAGCACTGGCATTGCAAACTAGACACGTTCTAGATGAGTACCTAGAGAGGGAGAGTCTGGTGAGCCCTGGCACGTGTCTAAAAGCTTCACAACAGCAGGGAACAATTGCTAAACATAATGATTTTCCAAAAATTTCCTCTTGCTGAGACAGGAAAGACCCTGGGAAACAAAGCTTTTCTCCATGTTTTCATCTGTTCCTGTCTTTGCAGCGCTTCCCAACTGTAGTTAAAAAAAGTATATATTGATTGATATTTTTTAATCACTGCTTTGTTATTTTTAGACATTTGCAGTCTAGGAAAGACAGACAGCTAACCGCAGCGCTCAGACCAGCGGGTTCACATTCTTTACAGGCAGCGAAAAAACGAGTTTTCTCAAGCTTTGCTCCTTCCTGCTCAAAAACCAGAGCGAAGACTCCTCATTTCTTCTCATTTTATTTTTGCCTCCGAAGCAGAAAGACAAAAGGCAGCTGAGCTGAGGGTAAGTGCTGAACTTCCAGCCCCGGGGGAGCACAGGGCAGGGGATTGCAGCTCTCTGGGATTGCACACCTTCAGCACACAGTGGTTGGGCTGGAGGCTGGTGTGTGACCTGGAGCTAGAGAGCTGAAAGCTGCTGGAGCCAGCCGTATGCTTACCGCAACTAGCTGCAACAACAACAAAACAAAAAGCCAGACACAAGCTAAAAATTATTTTCTAGACTTGGATAAATCAAGATTATTCTGGTCAGGAAAAAAACCAAAAACAACTAACACAACTCTTTGAATAGTTTTATTCAATAGAACCTGTTTTAGGTGTGACTTGAATAAATGTATAGAATTAATTTAAAACCACCAGTAACAAAGGGTTTCTGATTAATGGGAAGGAATAAGGGAAAAAAGCACTGTCCTAATCTTTGACAAGCACTGACTCATTCACATCCTACTGTACCAGAGACAATAATAATAATTTTTAAAAAATCAAAATCATGGTTAGCTGCACAAACAAAAGATCTGAAAAAAAATCTGGTGTGACTCCAACAGAAGTTTGTTGTGATAATCTATAGTTTTGTGTGCTTTTTTCTCTCTTTAATATTTGTTTTTAAAAAATTCTACATTTTTTCCACAATTTAAGACCTTCTAATTTATAAAATTTTCACCCAGGAGAATTTGATAATTCCAAATGCTATTTCACAAATGTTTTTCAAACAAGTGGCCATCAAAGCTGACTGTTGCACAAAGAAATCAGTGTCACTCAGCCAGTCTGCTTCTGGCAGGGGAAAAAAATAGATTAATTCAAAAACTTCCAGCTGTCCCGGAACCCCAGAGAGGAATGGCTTTTTATTGTAACCCAAACAGTTTTCAGCAAAGCCATTTTCAGTTTTTCAGTCGATTGGTTTGGGTTTTCTACCCCATCTAGCCCCGAGTGTCTGTGAGCTGGCCTCGGCGGTGAGGAGGGGCTGCCTCCATGAGGATGGGCTCCCTCTGCCTCCGTGCTGAGGCAGCAGCCCCAGTTTTAAGCTCTTTTTATTCTGTTGGTTAATCAGGAGCAGATTTAAAAATACCAATCTGCAATGCCAGTGAGATAATGAAAATTATCCTGTCTATGGGTGATTGTAGGGTCAGTGCCTCCTTTCATTATCAATGATACAAACCGTATTAGAGGATACATACACTCGCCTCAGCCTTTCTCCAGCAAATGCCACTTACAGGTGACTCTCACTGATGCTGTTACTGCAGGAAAAATAACTTAAAGTATATTAAAAATGCCCTGTAGACAGGATAATGCAGCCCAAGAAAAGCTGCATGTAGTACTTGTGCAGAAACCGGGGCATGGGTGTACTGCAGGGATCAAATGTGCTGCCCTGTGCCCAGGGAAAAGCACAACTGCAGGCTCTGCTCTAGGTGGAAGGCTCCAGCAAAGACCCTTCAGCCTTTTCCTAGGCCATCCCTCAGCAGAGATAAACCAACTGATATTCATTTGGATGACTCATGTGCTCAACTAATTGGCTAAATGGGGGCCAGACCTCTGGTTCCCTCGTGCCCTCATAGTTTGCTGAGCTGGGACCAAACACAGACAACCACAGCCCATCCCGTTGGGCTTTGTCTCTTCCAGCTCCACACAGATGTTTAATACTTCAGTTGCTCAAGCAAAGACAGTGATTTCCCCCTCTCCAGATTTTGCCTTCAAAAGCTCAGCACATCCATAGCCAACCCAAACGAATGAATGATAGCTCTCAATCCTTGGCAGCAGTGTGGGTGAGAGAGATGGGCACAACCACAGTGTGGTCCCCTGTGATGCTCCTGTGCCTTCAGCTGCAAGCATCACACAGGCTTTTCCCCTCCAGACCAAAGCCACTCTACCATGGTCTGTATTTCCTAGATACAGGCAAACAGCAGAAAAACATTTCTCCCTGACTCCCATTTCATGTTTTGGATTTGCTTTATTTTGAGAGCGAGGGGAGGGGGAAATGACTTTCAAGGCATCTTAATGCAATTTTATTCCTGCTCCCAAATAAGTATAATACAAAAAATTAAATCAGCCCTCAATGTGATATGGATGGCCCCAGGATACAGCTGAGGTGATGTCAGTCTACAAAACATAACATTACGTGTCATTGTTTCATGTCATTACTTATTGATTTAATTCCATCATATTTGAGACAACTTTTATTGTCTAGGTACAAATCATCATATTAATAACTGGAAGCACATATGCAGATATCAAAAACACCTTCTGCCACTAAACCAATTTTTAAAATGAAGCCAAGTGAAATATTTTAAGAGAAAACTCCTCCAGAAGCAATTTTTCCAGGGACAAGAAAGACCAGGCAACTGTTTTTCTGGTTCCAATGTAACATATATTCTCATTTCATATCAAGATTTCTTTTTTCCCTTTTGGTCTTTTTTTTTTTTTCTTAACAGGAAAGATTGATAAGAAAAGGAGGAAGTCACCAGTTTTGAGAATTAGGTATAGCTAAATATTCTATTTAAACATAGTCACTCAACTGTGCATTATCATATGCTCAACTTTGCTGGAGAACATTTTGGATTATGAACTGAATAAGGTGGATATTATAAAATGGCTGTCTTAGAATTACATTTTACAATATTGATGTTTCATAATAATAAAATAGAAAACAGTTTTAATATCAACAGTGAGTCCTATCATCCTTTTTATTATTATTATTATTTTGTAGTTGGTGCTTTTTCCTACGCAGAAACCCTGAAAACAAAAAAATACACTGCAACAAACTGTAAGCCATTAATGATTTGTACACAGAAACACCTCCTGAAAGAGTTTATCTTTGTAGACAAAGTTGGGTGTGTGTTAAATAATTAGCTCAATCAGCATTGAAAAATCTGTATGTAGTATGAAACAGAATTCAAACAAAAGACTTCCCTGAAATTTATGTTGGAAAAAATACAAGTTATTTTATTTTAGTAGTTTTTTGGCAGTAATCAATCTCTTTTAAACATATCTCCAAAAATTAATGTTCTCCAAGTTCCATATTTTCCTGTGTTTTATCTTTTTTTTTCTTTTTTTGGCTTCTTGTCTCTCCATTGCTGCAGATGTTTCTCTGTGTTCTCATACACATTGGACTGCAGAATGGGAAAATCCTGCAGCACCATAAATTGTCAGCCCAGTCCTACAACAGCAGATTTTGGATAAAGCAGGCTATTCATCTGCCCCCTTAACAAACTCCCCAACAATGCTGCACCCAGAGGACCCAGCCTGCAGGAGCACATCAACCACCAGGTACCAAAGGTTTGGGGTATTTTGTTGTAGATGTCCCACAGGCAGCCTGGACCCCAGGGCCACATCAGGGGTCCCTGACACTGCTTATGGCTGCCTGTCCTTTTCAATCATATCCTCCAACATCCTTCACTCAGCAATTCCCAGTGCTGGAAGGAAACACCAGGCTGCAGCCAGCCGTAGGGCTGGGAGTGTCCCCCAAGAAAGCTAATGAGAGTTTTACCACTGGTTTGGTTTTTCCTCTGAGAAAGGCTTGCCAAGTTGGGGATGATGTCCTGCAGCAAGGCTGAGTATGAATGGAAAGCAGTGTCCCCAGAATAATGCCTTGTGAGATTGTCTCTAAAATGTACTCTTGCGCATTTCTTTATATTCAAATTCCGCTTTACATATTCAGTTTCAGACAAAAATATCTGTAGATCTGCCTCAGCCCAGATGAGACCTCACTCCAAGGTCTTATTCAAGAAATTATTCCTCATGAGTTTAAGGCTAAGCCCCTGCACAGCCCCTGCCATCCCCAGCAAGCCCCCAGAAAGGCTTTGATTAAAGCACGTGCTAAATGCTCTGCTGGATTGAAGCCTGAAAATGTTTACAGACCAGGGATTAAAACACAGCATATTGCATCTGGAGCTTCCAAAGCCAAACGGACCTGAGCAAAGTCAAATAGAAATGCTAACTCTATTTTCTTTTTTTTTTTTTTAATAGCACAGGCTTCAGCAGTAGTTGTGATATGCTGTCTCCTCTCAGAGAACTAATAGACAGGGAACAGCAAGGCTTTAAATGATTTATTCAGTACCCCAGAGATTTTTTATTTTCTTTTTCGTTTCCACATAAATTACACAAGCACTTTATAAAATGAATACACATAAAACACCTTGTAAGTGCATAACTTAAAAATAAAAACAAAAACAAACAAAAGCAAACAAATGAATGCCTTTAAAAATCTCACTGAAAATAGGTTTTCTGGTTGCTTGTTTGTACTAACTGCTTAAATTTGCCGTACTGTTTTAGATTATAAGTAACTGAAAAATATATACTGTGTATATATATATATATATCTATATATTCCTGGCATTTGTTAGAAGTGCTTTGTTTAATTGTGTCTCATTCTCTTGGTACAATTAAAAGAAAAACTAAGTTAAATGGCTGAGAGTGAAATCGATTTTTTGTTGTCAGGAACTGCCTTCTAACGGGAAACGGATAAAATAAAACATTGGACAACATTTTGCAAATTATATGGAAATATTCCATGGAAAGAAACTGCATTACCCCCGCAAACTGCCACCCAGGTCTTCTCATTATTAAAATACACGCTGATGGGCACAGAGTCCGTGGCAGCCGGGGACTGTTTGGGCTCTTCATACAATTGAGATATCATATTTACCGTCCTCAGGAGTCTGTCAGATCCTTCTCTTGTTCCCCCCTCGCAAGAAAAAATTAATGAAAAAGGGGAGGAGAGACAGCGAGGTGAGATCTGAAGGGCTCCCATCTGGCACAAGCAGAAATTGCTGCTGTTTCCTCCATTTGTTGCATCCCCGAACGTCTCCGGTGCGGACAGCCTGGGAAGGCTCACAGCAGAGACGGGCTTCCCAGGGAGCCTCCTCCTTTTCTTTCAAGTCATCAGTTCAAAATACATATATATATATATATGAATATATATATATATATGGATGTATAAGGATGACCATAGATTTTATGCGACTGCCAGTAGAATCCTAAGGAAGTTTTCCTCTCCCCCAGCTGGATGAGCGCCGGCGGCTGTGTCTGTCAGGGCTGGGCTTTTGTCTGGCAGCACGTCAGCAAGTTCAGGGTTGACACTGGAGACTTTCAAAAGAACAAAGGGGTTGGGGGGAGGTGAGACAGCATTGCTGCTCCAGCAACTCCATGGCTGGGGAGAGTTTTTGGGGTGGCTTCCCTTCTTTCCGGTCCTTGTGGAAGGTTTCCCCAGCTGGACACGTTGGATGCACATGTAGCCAGAGGATCAGGGGGTTCCAGCCCTCCTTGGGGAGAAACAGAGTTGCTACATGTCTCACCAAGAATACCACATGTGCCCCTGGGGACAGCCCCACGGTTGGAGGGTGTACGTGCCACCAGTGGGTGCCAGACTTATTCACAAGCAGAGGCGACAGTGGTGACACTGGTGATCTTGGTGGAGTCATCAGACCAAGGCTGGAGATTCTGGAGGGCGAAGAGAGAGGAGTTGTGGACACAGATGGGGTCGGCTTGGATGGGCTGGTTGATGGTTTTTTGGAAGGCTTCCTGCTGCAGCTGCATGAGGATGCGATTTGCTTGCTGCCGCTCGGCCTCCCGCTCCTCTGCTGTCTGCCTCCTAGGAGAGAAGGAGGGGTTAGGGAGGCCTGGGGAAGCAAAGGAAGGGTATCTCCAGAGAGATTAGGTTGTGCTGGGTGCTCATGCTGTGGGAGGGCAGGGGTAGGAAAAGACAGTGCCTTGCCATGGCATGGTCCCACATTCCCAGCACAAATGGCCAGTAAATCCCATAAGCTGGGGACTGGGTCTGTCTGTCCTACTGGCCTCAGCAAAAATTGCTCTGATCAAAGGGAGCTGGGAGCAGCCCACAGCTCTGTATTATTTTCTGCCCACGGGAAAAAAATACCCAGCAGAGACAAAACACCCAAAGTGTCACACAACAGCATTGAAAAAGTTGTGATCTCCTGAAAACATGCTCTGTGTCTGACAGCAAGAGCCAACCATGCAGAGTCACAGTGAGAAGCATGGAGCAGGATGAGGTGAGACAGTGACTGGCAGTGCCACACAGCTGAGAGGTGGGCAGTGTCACCCCAGACATCCCCTTCCAGCATCCAGGCTTGCCATCTCGTCTGCCAGGCTGCAGTGGTCAGCTGTTGAGAGCAGGGATGAAGGCAAAACTAGTCCCATGGCAGGCAGCAAAAGTTCAGCTAAACACTAAAAACACATTTTTTTGCAGTAAGAAAAATCAAAGCACAGAGTATACTGTCTGGAAAGGTGAAGGACAGTGTTTTTAAGAACAGATTGGACATGTGTCTGCTTGGTGTGACATCAGCAGAAGTGATCCCACTGAAGAGAGGGTGTTAGGGGGCCAGAAGGGGTTCTTTCCAGTGTTGGTAGGGCCCTGGCTCTGGGCTGCCCAGGAGCAGAGAATGGGATAGGTAAAAACAGCCTGAATGCATTTATATCCACAATGAACATCCCACTTCCGTTTACTTGGATGGTGGGTCAGACTAAAGTCTGCAGCTTGCAGTCACCACTGCTTCACCTGGCACCTCCATTGATGCTGCTGGGAGACCCTGGGAGAAACTCACAGTGCTGGTCCCAGAACGATTCCCAAAGCACCCCCTCTCTCCCTCACACCCCCAGGCACAGCTAACACTCTCTCAGCAGCTTCAGTGGACCAGTGACACAGGAAATGGCAGCTTTTTAATTTGGCAATGCAGGGGGATGTGAGATGTCTCATCCTCTTTGGCTGTGGGAATTGGAAGTGGCAGCTCTGATCTGCACAGTGACATCTCAGAACACAGGGCAGGGGGTGCCTGGCTGCCAATGGGGAAGCAGGCTGGTGTTTGGATGGCAGCAGTGGGCCTCTGGGCACCCAAGCCTCCAAACATGTGGCCAGTGTTCCCTCCTGGGAGTCCCTGTTCTAAACACTGTGGCAACATCTCATGTCAGACATCCCGGGAAGAGGGGGCTCAGAGCAGCACCAGCATCCCCATGCAGCCTGGGGAGCAGCTCGGTGTCTGCCTCAATGAATATTTAATGACTCCCTGCACAATGAGGAGATCTTCCAGGAGGAGGAAGGGAGCCCCAAGCCCAGGGTGGTCAGTAGCACCAGGGTGGCTGTGAGCTCCCAGGGGCTGCAGCAGCTAATCTAGTCATGGATTCGCACCAGGCTCAGATTTGCAGGTTCAAATCGGCCTGGAAAGGGCTGTGTCTAAAGCAAGAGCCCAAATCTGAGGAGAGGATCACACAAGCACCCAACCCGAGCACAGACACCCAGGCAAGGGACAGGGACAAGGCTTTTCCTCCCCAGTCTACATTTAAGCAGTTAAATCACTCAGAGGGCTTACAGCAGCTCTCTTTTCTTGGATACTTCCCTCTGCCTCATTCAGGATGAGCCTGCAACAGCTCCTTCTAGCACCCAGTGCTCCAGGAACCACTCAGAGCCCACTACCCAGCCCAGGGGCCTGAGGCAGCAAGTTGGGTGTGCTGTCAGCCAGGGGCACCCACAGCTCCATCGCAACACCCAGCAGGCACAGATGCATACAAGCAGAACTTATATTCCTGTAACTTACAGTCCCTCTGGCTCAGGCTGGAGATTCTCCCATGTCTAAAATTACAGCTGAAGCCTGGTTGCAGCCTTTCCCTTAGGCAGAAGCAGGATTTTGTTTCTCTTTACCCAGCTATTTTTTGTAAAACACGTGAATAGGTTTGTATCCTCTGCTCTTCTGCCAAGAGAGGCTGAATTTAGCCAACAGACGCAAAGAGTATTGACAGATGGATTTGCCTCACTTCCTTAGGAAACCTGGTTAGAAGACATAGCTGACCCCGTTTTGCAGGCTACAGCAGGATTGTTCCTCCTCCAGGATTCTGCTCCTGGCCAACAGACATCACTCCAGCTTGCTAGAGACTTCCTAACACTTGGGGAATTGCTCTTCCATGGGCTCTCCAGGGAAGAATTCACTGGGGTTCAGGATTCACACACATCTTTGGTTTCAAGTTCCTTGTCCCCCATTTCTTACCCACCCCCTGCATCCTCAGGCAATTCCTGTCCTATTAACCCTTGGAAAGACTCTGGTGAAGCTCTTTTCCCCCCGTTTTGAAGAAGGCAGTGCCTGCCTACCCTCCAGCACCCAGTGCTCAGCACCCAGCAGCACCGCCCTTCTCTGCTGAGGGAGCTCCCCCTTGCCCATCATTTTCCCCCCTTGCGGGGTGCGTGTCCCCAGCCCAAGGCAGAGGATGTTCTCAGGGCTGGGGTGCCTCCCTCGGGAACATCCCGGGAAGGTGCAGCTTGGGAGGGGCAGGGTCACTGAGATGAAGCCCTGGAGGCTCCGTGTGAGCCCAGCCTTCTCTTCCTCTCCGGCTTTACAGGCACGCCCGGCAGCAGAACAAAAAGAAAGCGTTTGGGCAAAGAGGCGCCGCGAACCCCGCGGGGACGAAAATCTCCGCGCTGTGCAGAGCGCGGTACTCCGACAGCCCTGGGCCGGGGGCTCCCACACTGCCGGGGACAGAGGGCGGGACACTCCGCACCCACTGGTGGCACTGACTGCACCCACTGCACACGTGTGCACACACAGATCCATCCCCGTGGCGTACACGCACACGTACACGCAGTTCTGGTGTGCACACGCGGTGTAACATACGCAGGTGGCCCGCAACACACCGCGCTCGCAGGGCTGTGTTTTGCACTCACACTCCCTCGCACACACACACTGCATGCGGGCACACCCGGCCACGCGTGGCCTTCACACCGACCGTGCAGTTTCACACGCGTTTCCTGCTTGCACACACGCCCGCAGGTGTGCACACAGCGCACGCACACGCACAAACCGCAGCGCATGCACACGCACGTGTGCACACACATTCACATTCACACACTCGCACGCGGCTTGCACGCCTCTGCTCAGCCACCAATGCTCCCGGCAGAGCTGCTGGCAGCCACGTCTGTCCCCCCAGCCGGGCTGCCCCACCCCGATCCACCGAGACCCCCCGTCCCTCACCTCCACTTGGTGCGCCGGTTCTGGAACCAGGTCTTCACCTGGGCGTCCGTCATCTTGAGGGCCTTGGCCAGGGCAGCGCGCTCGGCCGAGGCCAGGTATTTCTGCCGATGGAAGCGCTTCTCCAGCTCGCAAATCTGCAGGCGGGTGAAGGAGGTGCGCGGCTTCTTCTTCTTGGGGGGCGTGCGGTTCTGGTAGGGGTGACCTATACGGCGTGTTACAGTGAAGGGTGAGAGGGCCACTGGGGGGGACACGGGAGGAGGGGGGATGAGAGGCAAAGAAGCAAGCAGCGACACATCAGCAGAGGGGCTCCGGCTCCCGGCCGCTGGGCTGGGGACCCCCACCCCCGCTTGCTAAGCCGCCGCTTCCCCGCCGACACCCACGCACGGGCTGCAAAATCTCGGCGGCGGCCCCGGGTGCCTGGAAGAGCAGGCGGCCTTTGCTGGGTGCTGCGGGCACCAGCCGAGCACCGCTCGGCTCCGGCGGAGGGGAAAGCGACCGCTTGCCCGGCCAAGTGCCTGGCGGGGAGCGAGGGGTCAGCAGCAGCAGCCGGTCCTGGCGCCGGGCCGGGGCTCCGCGCTCCGTGCCAACCGAGCTCGAGACAATTTCGTTTGGGACAGGCGCTAACCCCATCGGCCCCGGCCCCAGTGCCTCGTATAAGGGAAGAAAAGTCCCGCGGTGGAAACCGGAGTTGCGAATCGTTGTTCGTTTGCTTTTTTTGGTTTTGTTTTGTTTAAAATATATATATATATATATGGTTTGTTTGATTTTTTTTTCCAACCCCCAAAAAAAAATAATTAGTGAAAAGTCGCATTGTGTCTAAGCCAGGAAGAGATTGCGTGAAATCCAGTCAGGTGCTTGCCAGGGGATCAGCCCGTTCGTCCACACGCGGCCGTGCCCAAACCCAGCGCCTTCGGGTCGAAATTAAACGGGAACTTTCAAAAATCGGGCCTCGGTTTCCGCCCTCGGGAAGAGGGGCCGATTCGGGCGCTGATTTTGCCCGGTTACAATTTCGTTCCTTTTTTTTTCTTTGTTTGTTTGCGTCTCTTTTATTTATTTCTTTTCGTTGTTCGGTTTTTTGCTTTGTTAGCGCCGAAAGACTAGCCCAGCTACACCTGGAAGCGGCGGCGAGGCCGGGAAGTGGCTCTAGCCCGAGCCCCGCTCTGCTCGGGTCTGCAAAAAGTCCCTTTTGGTGGGGAAAAAGGCTGAGCCGAAACCCGCAGCCGGGGAAAGCCAGCCCGGTTAAGGAAGGCAACGGGACGGCCTTCCCGGTCAGGCCAGGGCCGGGGCCGCCCGTCTGCCTTCCCGCCGGCCGGGCCGGCCGTGCCTCCCAAATAACTCTCGGTTTTGAAGGAAACTTTCCCCGGCAATTGGCTCTGGCGGCAGGCATTGGGCAGCCGTAGCAGGAACTCGCAGGAGGTGGTGTGTGGAGTTTGCCATCCCTTTTCCTCCTTGCCCGTCTTTGCCAAGCCGCATCGCGGAAAAAAATACAAATAATTTTAAAAAAACTACACCAAAAGAATAAATAAATTTTAAAAAAGGAACTAAAACAACAACAAAAACCGAACCACATATACAAACAATCAAACCAACCAAAATATTAAAACAAACAAACAAAAGGAAACAGCTCATTTAGGGGGCACTGAATACGCCTCACTTCCCACCCCGTCTTGCTTCTGGCCTCCTCCCGGACCGACTGCCTAGGACCATCCTGGCTGCTTTCTTCACCCGGCCGGAGAGATCCCCGGCTGGATCCTGCGTGCCCCTGTGGGCACCGGTTTCCGCGCCGAGGCCGGGCGGCGGAGGAGGGAGCGGGACAGCGGCAGCAGGGAGGAAAAGGGGGTCCCGGTGGCGCGACTCACCTGTGAACCTGTCTTTTGTGTACCGCCTGTTGCTCTCCATCCAGGGGAAGGTGAGCCCCGTGAGACTGTTCATGCCGTTCACTGTCGGCACGGCGGCGGAGAGGGGCTGGTGGACTCCGCCGGCCACGGGGCGATGGGCCGGGACGCGGATCACCCCGCCGGCCGAGCTCAAGGTGTTGCCGTTCATGCTCACCGCCATGTTCACGTTGTAGGAGCCGGGCAGGCCGCCCATGCTGCAGGAGGTGCCGGTGTAGGCTCCGGCCGCGCCGCCGCTGGCCCCGTAGCCACCCGTGACCGTGTTATAGGCGCTGCCCACGATGCAGCCCAGCCCGTAGTCCGCCGAGTCCTGCAGCCGCGGGTGCGACACCATGCAGCTGCCCGGCTCCGACGTGTTGAGGATCTGGTCGATACCGAAGCTGATGGGCTCGGCTTGCCCTTGGTGCAGGTGGTGAGCCCCGAGGTGCTCCATGCCGCCGCCCGGGCACCGGTGCCGGACCTCCGCCCCGGGCAGGGCGGCACAGCTCCGCACAGCCCCGCACCGCCCCGAAACCGGCAACGGGGCCGCGCACAGCCGGGACACGCCGGCTACGCGCTCAGTCCCATAGCACGACGGCCGAGCACCCCAAGAAAAGCCAGCAGAGCCACGCACGGCCGGGACAGGGCAGCCACACGCTCAGCACGAAGACACACCAGCACAGCCATGCGCAGCCCATGCACAAGAGTGAAACACCCCCTCAGCCCGGGACACGACAGCTTTGCCCAGCGCGGCACAGGACACAGACACTGGAGACACAACCGCGCCAAACGCACCCAACAGCTTCCAGGAGAGGAGACGCGACACCCCTGACCACTCACACTGGTCCTGCTCCGATGAGACCCAGCAACCCCAGGTGCCAAAACACAACCACCCCTCGTCAGGAGCCTCTCACCCAGGACACACACGCGTACGCACGGACACACACGCGCACAGGGGTACCCGGGGGACCCCTGGCCGCGGCGGGCGGTGGGGAGCCGGGAACCCCGCGGAGCGGAGCGCGGCGGATTGCGAGTGCGATCGCCCGCCGCCCCGCTTGCCCATCAATCACCCTACCCTGGGCCTACGGCTGCAGGCCCTCACTCTCCATTGGTTGGATGCTGAGAGCAACCCAGTGAATGACAGCAGAGAAGAGCACACAAGAGGAGTTTCTTCTTCCCCAGCCCCCCCTCGCACCCCGACCCCACCGCAAAAAAAAAAAAATCACCGCCTGTCTCGGCCTTATAAAGTGAGCACTGGGTGCGCACAGGGCTCTGGGGGGTGAAAGAGTGGCAGACACTGGGCGGCAGAGTGGGAACGTTTGGTCCCGGAGTTTGTGGCCGTGGACTCCTGGGAAAGGGGATCTTGGCTGCCAGCCCCCGCCGGAGAATCAAGCCTAGGCCGCCATCCCCACGCGCTGCCGCTGATCCCAAGAGAGGGCTGAAGGCGGAGAATCCCCTTCTGGTGGGTCCCAGACCCGCCGTGCCCATTTGCTCCGGAAGGGTGTTCTCAATTTCAAAAGTCAGCACCTTTCCAAAAGCCGCGGAGGAGGAAGCTCTCCCATCACCAGACCCCAGAGCAAGGACACGGGGACGTTGAGAAGGCCACCCCGCAAGTGCCCGGACCCGTGACCCGTGGAAGGGGTCTCATGGGACGAAGCGAGGGGGTCCTGGAGCACACCTCCCCCCGGAGAATCGGGGCGGGGCTCACTCCTCCGGGACCATGGCCGGCCCAGCTGCACCCCCCGGGGCAGCGGCCACCGCGGCGGGGCGAGGCCTGACGGGGCACCCGCTGCTGCCAGCCCCGCCGTCTGTCGCCGCCGTCTCCTCCCGCGCCTGCCCGCGGGAAGATGAATGTTTTAGTTAAAAAACAAGCAAACAAACAAAAAACTAACAAGCAAAAAAAACCCTAAATTATTTTAAAACTTTAAAACAAAAATAAAATTAAAGCCGCTATTGCAATTTCTGTGAAAGTTGTGGCCCTGGCCCGTCGGTGCCCGCTCCGCACAGCCGGCCCGGGGGCAGAGCCGCCGGTGGGGCAGGGCAGGGGCACTGCCGTTTGCTTGGATCTGTCCCCCGCTGCTGCCGACGGGCGCTGCCCAGCGCCATCCAGCGCTCCCGGCTGCGGCGTCAGGGTTGTGCCCGGTGGTTTGTGTTCTGTTCGCCTTCCCTGGCTGGAACCAGCCCTCCAGGCCCCCTCCTCTCTGGCTGGGGCAAAGGCTGCCCTTTACGTCTTGAATGTGCCCGTGGTTTAGTGCCCACGAGGGACCGTGGGGATCCCACAGGACAGTCTGCTCTGAAGTATCCCTTAAGCAAAACAAGTGCCCCGTCATAGAGAGTCGCGCCTGTTCACTCAGGTATACTTCCCCACTCATCACCAGATATATCATCCCATCCACATTCTCTCTCTCACACACACACCCCTTGTACATCCTCACACTAGCGAAGTTGCACACAAGCTCACAAACACTCTCACGAGCTCACAGACACCCACGCTCACAGTCCCACACATTCTCTTGCACGCACACCTACATTTGTGCTCTTATTCAAAAGTCCCCCCTCACTCAGACAGTTATACCCCTCCCTGCACCCACACAAGTTCTGACACACATTCTCATTCACACCTTCACAACTGTGTATATTCACACACCCACAGTCACTCCCACAACAGGCAGTAACACCCCCGCTACCTGTGCATTCAGACACCCCCAGACATGCACACACTGACACACCAGTGCTTGCGGGTTCCTGCACCCTCATCCAAGCCACAACCCTGTTGTGATACCCTGAGACCCGTCACTATCACCACACCCACCACCACAGCCCCACACGGAAAGTCTGTGGAGACAGCGGGCTGCAGCAGCAACCCGCAGGCGCCCCTCAGCCCCATGCCCAGCCGGTGCCCGGCCAGCCTGCCTCCCCCCATCGCCCAGCCCTGCCTGCCCGCTGGGGTCGGGTTTCCCCCCCTCCCAGTACCTGCCTCAGTTCTTGACTTCTGAACTCTTCAGGGAACTCGCTGGCGCCAGCTCCATCAACCAAAGTCCTTGTGGTTAGGAGGAGCTGGGAGAGGAGGGAGGGAGTGAGGGCTGGGGCCAGCCAGGGCCGGGAGGCTGCCCTAGGGCAGGGGGCCTTCTTGTCCCACAGGACGGCAGCTGCCTTTGCCCTTCTTCAGGATACTCCTGAGCTTCTTCCCCTGCCCCTAGTCACAAAGGAGATGTGGGGCAGAGCCTGTTCTCCCATCCTGAGCATGTCAGTTTTCCTTTACCGGGAAGCAATAAAACATGCCATGCCAGTCCCGCACAGTGCCAGAGTCCCTGCCAGTGAGCTTTGACATCCAGAGGGACCCAGATCTGCTGCCAAGTCCTGAGACCCAGGAGATGCCCCCCCTGCAGTAAATAACACAGCTGCCTGATGCTGCTTGCACATCCCAAAGGCTCCAGTTGATGCCGGGAAAAGCCTTGACTTCCCCTGCGCCAGGGATTCCCCAGGCTGAGCAGATGCTGAAAGCCCCAGTGGGACTGGCCTCAAGAAATCACAGGGTCACCAGCAGCAATCCAGTCTGGACAGGAAGGGTCACAGCTCTCAGCTGCTGAGCACAAGGTAGGGGCTTTTGGGCAATGAAACCTGCCAGGAGACAGATTACAGGTAAATCAGAATTTCGTCTGTCCAGCACCCAGTGAGGACAAAGGAGAAGGGCATGCAGGGCTAGGTCCTGATGGGGATTCAGAATTTCTGAAAGTTAGTGGGAATTACTAGTGGGTTTGGGATGATGCATAGCCCCGGGATTTATTCCCTGCACAAGCCACAGACTTCACTTGCATCCTTGGGAAAGCCACAAAGCTCCTGTCATTGGAAGTTTGAGCACTGCACGTTTAAGCTCCAGGACACAACCCACTTCAGATGCTTCAGTTCAAACTGCTCCTGGCCTCAGTTTCCCCTTGGGCTCTCCAGGGCTGTGGCTTGAGCAGTACTGTAGAGCACGAGGCTCTGTAAATGTCCCCTCTCACTAGGGCTTGCAATTAATATATAGTTTTTGCCTCCAACTCCCTAATTCTAGGGATGAAGAAGCAGCACTACAAGCTCACACACTAAGACACATGAGAGCCAGTCTTGGTGATTTCAGAGTCATATCTCAACAGGAGAATTTACAAGGATCAGCACCTACTTTGAGTTGCATCCAATGATCCTACAAATGGATCCCTAGGGTGGGGGCCAGAGGCACCCCAGCTCAGCTGTCTCTGTCTGGATTCCCAGTCAGTATGCTTCCATTTGCCAAGGGCTGGATTTGTTTCCCTTTGCTAGGACTCTAAATGTCAGGTCCTGCCAAAAATAATTGAGATATCATACTCTAGGCAGAACCCAGAGAGACAGGCACTCCGAGATATTTGCTCAAAGAGCTGCTTAGGTCAGAGAAATCCTATTTTGCAAGAAACACCAATAAGGTGGGTCAGACCTCCTTGGAGGTAGATGAAAGCCTCCAATGCAGGAGCTGACACGTGCACTAAGTTGCTACACAATTCATAGATTGAGGAAGCCCAGTGTCCTTGGTGTCTATTTCTCCAGAGCATCTCACCTCCTTCAAGCACCCACAGCCACTATACATATACCTGCCAGTCTTGAAACTTTTGTCCCTTTTCACCTACCCCACACAGCGGCTGGGACAAGCTATTTCCAAAATAATGATTCAATCCTGCCCCAGCTGAGGGTTGAGTGCCTCGTATATCCATGCTAGCAAATGACAATTGAGATGAGGGCTCTTCCTGATGCATAAGGCTCTCCTCTCCCTCCCCACGAAGTGCCCAGGGATCCTTTCTCAGGTTCTCTCATTGATCGTGTGCATCTGCCTCCTGCTAGCAGAGAGAAACAGCCCTGCCAGGGCCTGACCTCCACCCTCCACTCCCCTTTTCTTCCGCCTTGCTGGCTTGCCAGGGCTCCCCTTGGCCCCTGAGCTCCTTTGCAGCTCGGGGCTCCCGGGAGTTTGGCATCGCAAGCTGCCTCTCTGCCTCGCAGCTGCTGGCCGGGACACTGCTGTGAAATACAAGCCCTCCTGAGGGGACCGGGGACAAAAGTGGTGTGTGTCTGGGACCTTGGCAAGATCCCAGCAAAGCCCATCGGGCTGGGTCCGAAAACGGCACCTCGAGCCGTGCTTTTCGGAACCTGTAAAATCCTCTATGTTGCTGAAAGGAGAGTGAGCGACTCTGGCACGGGCAGGTGCGAGGCGACAAATGTCCCCTCAGCAGAAGGGTGCACCCAGACTCCTTCCCTCCCTCGTTTCCTTGCACCGGGGCCTCCCGCATATTATCCATCCTTCCGCACGTCCATCACCTCCCGCAGCTCTCTTTCCCGTCCCGACCCCAGTGAAATCCATTTCGGCGAAGGCGATGGTGCCCAGGAGGGGCCATGCGGGACCGGGCTGCGCACGGGGGCTGGCGGGAGAGCTCCGGGGCCAAGACGGCCCGATCGGGCATCCCTCGCCTCTCCCTGGACAGGGGGCCGCGGGCTCCGCTGCAGTCGGGGCTCTATCCCTCAGCGCTGCCGTCCGCGCTAAGTTACGCCGCAGGTGTCGCGACAGACGCCGATAGAGAAGCAGGACGCCCCCCGCACCAACCAGCCGGGTTCCCACGGGGCTGTGGGCTTCCCAACGGGAAATCTCGTTTTCCGCAATCCCCACCGAGCCCGACCCGCACGGACGGCGGCGGCTTTTCCCCGGCTCAGGGTCCGCGGGAAGGGCGGCCCGAGCTTCCTGAGCGTTAAAAGCAATTAACACCATTTGGGGAATTTTTAATTGCTCTATAAAGCACGCTGTAAATAATTACTCCCAGCTCTGTTGATCCCTCGAATGCGCACTGACAGTTGTAATTTATGGCTTTGGAAACGTGGCCCCGTGCATTCAGCATAACTCCTTATTACAGTAATGACTTAACGCCGCTGCACTTAATGAGTATAAAGTGCCCGCCGCAGCGGGAGCCGCAGCATCTCACGAACTTCGCCCGCAACGATATTTCTCCCCTTTATGGTTACAAACGACCGAGGGGCTACGAGTTAATACGGCGGGGAAGGAGCGGCGTGGCTGGCTCCACATTCTGTCAACGACATCTCCAGGGGCAGTAGTTATCTACCAAAAATAAGTATTTAGAGCAGTCCGAAAACAGCCCCTTCACCCCCCTGTAGCCGCTGTCTTCCTGGAGAAAATGCGTTCAGCAGAGGGAAGAGCAGGGTCACAACTCCGCGCATCTGAGGGCGCAAGCAGTGCGGGTGCCGTGGAGTCCCGAAGGGAGGACTTGCACCTTCCCTCTGCCTCCCCGGCTCGTTGTCCCGGCAATGACCAGCTCCATGCAACAGGCCGGGGGTCTCTCGTCCTTTACGGGCCCTCCCAGTCGGGGGTACCCGCGGGAGGGGAGGAAATAGGGTGGTGGCCGATGGGGCCTGCGGTGCCCTGCGGCGCCCCATGAATATTCAACGTCGCCGGTTGCCGGAGGAGCATCTGCCAATAAATTATTGGTCCTGCGGCACCAGCCCCTCTCTCCACCGTGTAGAAATGCGTGTAATCCCATTAGCCCCGTCCCCTTGGCCACCCGCCCCGCACCAGCCCCTCCATAATGAACGGCGTCTGGCCGCCACCCCCGAGGGCATCGACGGCAGTGGGGAACACCGCGGGCTCTACCCCGTTATTAACTCACATTTTAATTACACTTCCCGCGACAGCGAGGGAGCTGACGTGGGCTGGTCACCCGCGTCCCTTCGCCGCCTCCCTCTGGTTTTCCCCCGCTCCGAGAAACGCTGACCCGTGCGACAGCCAGGCCTGTCGCGACATAGAGGATGGCAATTGTGACATGGCCCGATCCTGCCGTTTTCCCGCACCCACGGGGGCTGCTCACCCCCACCGGCCCCGGCTGCCGGCAGCTGCCCTGTTTGTTCTCTCTCCGGGGAAGCGACAGCCGCTTTGTCTCCCTCCCGCCACGAGCCTTAGGCCTTTTCCCCATCAGACAAAGTCTTGTTTTGCCAACAGATTTGTGTCTCCCCTCTCCCCGTCCCCCCCATGTTAAAAGCTGCCCTCGGGGGTAGGGGCGCAGGCAGCTCCCAACGCCGGGCAGGCGGGAAGCGGCCCGCCCTGCCGGCTCCGCTAACAGAGTAGCTTTCACTAATGAATGAGAAGATCCGATAATAATGGTCTTAATTATTGCAAACATTGTTACGGGCTTAGCTCTAAAAACCTCAAAACCCTCCTCGGTAAATCCTCGCGTTTGTTTGTTTATTTCCTCCCTCTTTTCCCCTCCCCGAGGTCAATTAGCGCGCAAAAAGCAAATACAAATTATGGCAGAACCAATGGGTAGACTTAAATCTAATTTGCTGCTGTTTGCATTAGCCTTTGGAAAGTAGGGCCGGGCAGAGGGGGGACTGCCCCGTTCCCCCCAGGCAGCTGCCATACAGGTGGGCGGCTGGGGGGAGTAGTCCTTGCCCTGTCCGCGAGTCCCTTCGGTCCCCCAAGTCAAGGGACTCCTACGGGTTCAGAGGCTTTTTCTCATTTACACCTGTCTTTTTACAAGCGATTCATATATGGGATGAAATATATGATCCATAAATAAGTAGAAAATATTTTTGTGCCTACGAAAAGTACCGACAAATTCTAGCGCTAGGGATTACGACTTATAGGTCGCTTTTGACCTAAGAATTTTTACCTGACATCTACATATTTTGTGTAACCGAAGTTAACATTTGTGAATTTGCACCATTTATTTGATGATATTTTGAAACGTAATTTTTGGAATTAACAGTCGGCAGGTGAAAGTTTCCTAGCAAACGACTACCCTGCTCACCATTTAACTATTTTTTTGCTCCTAAACTCATTGCTGACGTTTAAGAATACATAAAAATTCTGTCAGGGCACTGACAAAACTTGCCGCAGCACATGTCGTTTGCAGCACAGGGATTAGCCATGACATAAAATCGGGGACGTGATCTATAAATAGGAAATCATCGGGGTTTCCAAACCCTAAGTCTCCCCTCGTGGCACAACCCACTCCCTCCGGGTAAAACACCGAGTGAGCTCCGCCCGGGGACCGATGCCCGGGGATGGGGAGCTCAAAGGATTATCTGTGTTTAAACACGATCGGCCATTGATGCAAAGAGCAATATCCACACTTGTAAATTTAATCAATTACTTCCAGTTTTCACTTTCGTATTAAGTGTATTTTCCACCTGTAATTCGTTTTAATAGCCAGCGCTACAGCCTCCCGATTCACCAAGTGACCACGGGGAGAAGTCAGAGCCAGCTCCATCCCAAAGGTTTTGTGGATTTTTCCAAATGCCCGAGTAGAATCCCGAAAATCAGCGCAGAGAGAGCACGACAGAAAACAAACATTAAACACGGTGTGTAAACGTAAGTCGGGAAGGAGAGTAGATGACACCAGTTTCCCAGTTCCGTGCACATCACCAGTGGCTTTGAATTGCCAATGCCGACAGGGTCGGGGTTAGCGAAAAGCCGCTGTTTCGTGTAATTGCTCCCACCACGACTTTCCGGAGAGGGAGCTCCCGGGACTCCAGAAGAGCCCACAGCTCCTCGCTGGCCGGTCAAGGTCACCCACGGACACTGTGGGTACGAAGGGACGTGGGTGGTTGTAGATGGGGAAACGAGCTGTGATTTCTGGGGACAAATACTTCAGTGCTCCAAAGGAATAGAGCTACCCGAGGCATTCTATAATCTACCAAGACAGCTTTCTCCTTTCCCTAAAGCATGCCTTAGGAAACAGGGACAACTTCCAGCAGCTCATCCTCTGCCGCAAATTCCCCTCAAGTCGGAAGGGGCAGGAGCTGAGGCTTCAGAGGTGGAGGGAAAGGTGCCCACCTGATCTCTCAGGGTCGGGATGCTGGGCAAAACTTCTCAGCTGCTGCTCTCGGGCTGTGAGGTCCGACACAGAAATACGGGGCTGGTTGCGGGGATTTCAGTCCTGGGAGAAATCCTGATCCATCTTCCCGTTGAGTGGGGAGCATCCTCGGACCCGAGCCCCGAGAACAGTATCACCGAAGAGCCTCGCAGGTCCAGCCAGGAATAAGAGCTAACGCAAGGCAGCGAGTGATCTTGAAGCAGGATTTGCAGAGAGATGCTGGGAGAGCTCTGGGGTCCGACACAGCCTAATGCAAAACCCGGATCCTTTCCCCAGCCTCGCTCAGTTCCAGGAGCAGCTCAGCGGCAAAGCTGAAGTTTTTACAGGGCACTGAACCTGCTGCAAAGGAAACAGTGGTTTTGACATCCCCTTCATCCCCCCAGCGAATTTTTTCCCCTTTTTCCCAGGACTTTTACTGCTCAGAGGAGATGAGTCAAGACATTTCCTTCTCCCCTTCCATAAATATTGCATCTCCCAAATGCAATTACCAAGGGCGAAGCGACACAAGTGTTTGCTAAATAAGATTATGTGATAATGTATTTTATGCCTGTGCTGTGACACCAGACAATCCCCCTATTAATAACAGCTCAATGAGATGTGGAAGTTCTTAACAGGGTGCTTTGGGGCATTGGGGATTTTTTTTTTTTCCTGTTTACACCAAGGGAAAGGCAAGCACAGTACCATGGCATTGGTTGCAAGGGAGGAAGAGCAATTCCGGGCACCAATTAAAATCGCAATTGGAGCTGTAAGCAGCCCGGAAGGTCCGGACGTTCTGTAGATAACACACGGATGGGTTAGCTGCTACCAGGGTGTAAATCACTCACAGACTTTCATAATGCAACAGGCCTAGAGAAGTCTCTGCACGTTACCATGATCCTGTGAATGAATTAGTGCCTTACTAGGAATATTTGGGGACCCTTTAGGTTTATCCAATGTGCTCTATGCAAGCCCACACATCTCAAGCTGTTAATAACAGGCAGAGCCTCACCTCTTTCCCTGAGACAAGACAAGACCAAGAAAAGCAATAACAAAAACTACACCCTGGATCAACTTCCTTCAGCTGGAATACCTCATTCAAAATATCCCCATCAAAGCTCTCCTCTGATGATCTCCATCTCTCACCTTTGTTAGCTTGTTTTTCCCTTTCTCCAGTGGCCATGTCCATCTGCCAACTCCTATTGACCCGTCCATCCCTTGTGGTCTTCTGTCTCTCTCAAATGACTCTCCATGAGCCCCTTTGCATATGGTCAAAAGTCACTGGGGATGCTGGTTGCCCAGCCTGGGACACCTAGATGTGACCCCTCTTTAGGAAGCCCTTTGAAAACCCTGTCCTGCAAAGCCCAAGCTTTCTCAGTGTTCCCCAGTCCCAGCATCCACATAAAACCACCAGGTCCATCCCCTTGCAGAGCACCCAGCAGCCCCACGGTGCCTTTGCAGGACACTGGGGATACACAGCAAATCGCTTGTGCCGTGCTGCCCACAGGGCATCGTGCTGAAAGTGCGAGCAGCCCCAGGCATCCAACCCAGGGGTTTCCCTGTAGACCTTTCCTGCTTCAGCCCTTGAACTGACACATAGTTCCTCCCAGAGCCGCCAGCAAGAGCTTGGTTCTCTGGGTGGCAGGGCCATCATCCCCATGTTGATGCCGACAGGGTGATACACGAGTCCTTTGCCTTCTTTGATGCTTCCAGGGTAAATTCCTCCAGAGTCTGCAAAGTTTGGCTCTCTATTTCACATTAGCACTAGTTTGTAGCTGCCCTCTGCCCCCTGGGGTGGAAGGTCAATCCTTTATTTACTTAGCCTCTCACTTAGTTCATCTGCAGCCCTTTCAGTGCTTTGGATAACAGGCACAAAATGGGCTGCTAAGCCATGAGCCTGCACTCCTCAATCCCTGTGCCGTGGAGAAGTGTGTTGCCTTCTCTGGGTGGTACCAGTGCCACACAGCAAAGCAGGCTGGGCAGGCAGCAGCTCTTTCCTACAGAGTGCAAAGTCTAATTCAGTACGGGATGAAATGAGTGGCACACATGCTTCCAAGCACTGACATGCCTAGGACATGAATGGCACGGGAAAATTACATCCCTGACATCACACCTGTCCTGGCAGTTTTCACTTGTTGGTGTCTCTAGAGCTGGTGTTTGCTGCCCTGTAGAACAGCACTGCCCCAGGACATTGCAGTTTCCCGGTGCCATTGTCCTCTCAGAGTGACTCAGGTCCTGTCCCAAGCCCATCAGATGCTGCTGCACCTGCGAGAGCCTCATCAGGCAAAGCCAGAGCCCTGTGCTGAGCTGGGGAATGTGCCAGCTCCAGGCTCCATGCCCAGCACAAACAACCAGCACCCTGCTGCCAGCGCTCTCTATGCTGCTAGAGCATGCCTAGGACAAGAGAGCCTGATGGATCCCAGCCATGTCCCAGACCCCCCAGGATGGCTAATGGGTGGACTCGGAGGCATAAAATTCCCCAGAAGCACAGAGGTACAAATCAGTAGGCCAGCCACAGCTCCCCAGCTGCAGCTGGCCACAAAACCAGTAGCTTTCAAACCTTGCTTTCTGCATGAGCCCAGAGAGTGCCATTTTCCCAGTCCTGTCCCATCTGGGGAGAGGCACCACGGAGCATCTCTCCCCTTATTTGGGATGCTGCAACTCACTGTGGGGCAGCTGAGCCTGACCTCAACTCCCTGTTTTCTGCAAGTGATATCAAACCAAAGTAATCAATAGTAGCAAAAAACTGTAGGAATAACTAAATGGTTATCAAATAATTACTACTGAATATTGTTCATATTAAAAAGGTAAATTGAAGTACTTCTCAAGCACACCCACACATGTGCTGGGTTTAGGCTCTGAAGAAGCAGATGAGAGACCTTGACTCTCTCAGAGGAAACCAAATGTCTGCACAGGAGCTGAATACAGTCCTGTCCCACCCTCCCCATCAGCAAGAGCCCCTTGGCACTGGGGCAGGCACTGCTGGCTGCAAGGATTGGAGGTTGTTTCCAAGGGTCAGCCAAATGCAGACACAAAAGGGGTTTCCTTGAAGGCTCCAGGCACTGGGAGAGAAGTGTGCCCTGTGCCTGGGTGCCCCAAGCTGGGTGTTTATTCAAGTCCTGCAGAACAATGCTGCAGCGGGAAAAACAACCTCCTCCCGCCCTGGGCCCGGCTGGAGGGGCTGTGTGTGTCCTCGAGCTTGTCCCCTGGGTGGGTGAGTGGTGCCTTGGCTCACAGCCATGCTGATCATGTTTGTCACCACAGGGCCTTTTTCTTTTTTTAAATCTTCTGGTTTCCGTGCTCTCCCACTGCTTTGGAGGACAGGAAGCAGCAGCTTCTTGGAGAGGAGGTTGGGGATTTGGGGAGTTTCAGGCCGGGAGGGAGCATAAACTCATCCGTCCTTACCTCCCACTGCAGCCCTGTCCCACAGCATTGTCCAGCTGCAGGAGTGCTGGCTGTAACCTGTCACACACTTCTGCAAGCCTGGCTGCACCAGAGTACCTGTAGGCCAGGGAGATCATCTCTGCACAACAACTGAGCTCCTGCTCTTGGGATCCCAGCGAGCCCCAAAGCTGGATGAGGAGACAGGAGGGGAAGGAAGAATGACTGCAGCCAGTGCTGTGGTCTGTGGTTTAGCCCATCCAAACTTCCAAAGGGCAGAGGCTTCCCAGGACACCTGCAATCCAGAGATGGGAGTGTTTCAAGGCAGCACCAAGCTAAACTCTAGCATCCTCTGCACAGCCATCTTTTGCTGGGCAGCCAGGAGAAATCAGCCAAACAGGAGCAGTGCCCCTGACGAGGGTTACAGAGCCAAGCCCAGCATTTAGCAGGGCTAAACTCTCCCAGCAGTGGCATTTTTTATCAGCTGGAGGATGCTGCAAGGCAGTGCTCTGCCTCTGGATTGAGTGCTCCTTTTTCTCCCTGAGTGAGATGTGTTCCCACTTTGATTGCATTACAGGATGTGACAAGCTGATTCCTGCCAGGAAATTAATGAGCCCCAAACACCTTGCCCATCCATCACCACCCCAATCAGCTACTTAACGCACTACCCACCCTGGCCACACACCCAGCACTGCTGGTCACTGAGATCCTGCAAACTTCACTTTCCAAGGACCTAATGCTGCTGCCAGGCTGGGCACCATGTCACCATCAGGCCAGCACATCCCAGCACTGCTCACACCCCAGCAATGGCTGCAGGGCTGACATCTCCCTCCAGGCTGTTCTGTCTGCCCACTGTCTGTTTTCCATGCCTGTTCCCCAGAAGAAGCCCTGAGGCCATCATGGTTCTCAGTACCAAGGCTGTGGGGAAATACCCTGACAAGCAGCAAACACAAACCTCATATTTAGCTATGATTGGGACAGGTTAACATAGAGCTGAAAATGAGAGCAGAAAACCTGGCAGGCTGGAGAAGCATCTCCTCACCAAATGAGATCAGAAAATAGGTAAAAAATTTGAAGGAAAATTAATTAAAATGTTTTATCACATATCACATCATATATTATAGTGGGGAGGGCATTGTCCTAGGGCTGCATTTCAAAGAGCAAAGGCACAAAAGGGCACTTGCAAAACACTAGCAAGTGGCATGTTTTCAAAATCCATTATAAAAAGACCTGGAAAGTCAAATGGATGAAGGCACTTCCAGCTCCTGAAGGCTGGCTGTGTTCCCCAGAATCTGGTCCCAGCATGCTGCTCTACCAAAACTGGTATTTAATGTGCTCACAGCCTTGCAGAAGTTTTTATGAGACGCTGGTGCACCATGACACATTTGCTATGCTTGCAGCTTGCCAGGTGGATCCTCTGAAGCTGCTGATGGGTTTTGGGGCAGTGATGCTGGATGCCTGATGCTTAGTATCGCAGCAGTGGCGAGATGACAGCTCCCTGGGCTTGTGCCAGGTGAGCAGAAATCCTGCCTGGCATGGCATATCCCGCTCATGTGGCTTGCTATCTGCACATCTGGTGCTGGAAGATGGGGGAGATGAGGGTGCCTGGCTCCCCAGAGAAGATGGCCTGGGGGACAGGTCCCTGCTGAGTGCCCCAGTGCCTGGATTTGGCCCTGGGAAGATCAGGCTAGTAGCCACTTCTCTCCTGCAGCAATGGGACTGGGGGTGCAGGGCAGCTCTGAGAGGCCAAAACCTGCCCAGCAAGGACTGATGACAGCAGATGCAAGGAGTGATGCAGTTTGCATAGCAGGCAAGGCCAAGAAAAGCCCCTGTGGGTCTTCACAGGGTGACGGCATTCAAAATGTTCTTTTGTACCTCCCCAGCACGTGCAGAATAGGAATAGGAGGCAGGAGATCAGGTCCTGAGGATGGGGATGTCTGCAAATGTTTTCTGATGAGCTGCTTCTGTCCCTGAAAAATGGAAATTCATTAAATTAGCTCTGAAGCAGCAGGTGAAATTCCCATGTTGTGCTTGTGCTTCACTTTGTCTCCATTGGATAATTATGAAAAATACAGCTTTCCAAGTGTGTCACTTGCTCTTCTTCAGATTAAAAATTTCTTTTCCATCTCGTTCTCCAGGCAGTATTTTTTGCTTCATCTTAATTGTGGAAAAAAATTTTGAATTCCTGGTAATAAAACAAAACAGACAGAAACTTTCCAACCTAAAACATTCTCACCAACAAAGCAAGGACCAAGTGAAACATTTTTTTCCTGATTGTCTTTGTTCCCCTTGAAAAATTTCAAAAGGGAAAAAAGTCACCAAAAGACAAAAATTCAGTAGTTTCCTCCCTGAGCTGATGGAGATCTCTCTAGAGGAAATGTGTCTGATAAGCTAAAGTGAACCCACCTCCCCTGCTTTATCTCAAGCAGTGTCAGATGGGTATTTCTAGCAGGATCTCTTTTGGACACTCAGAGCATCAAATTACTCTCCCATCATGTACTCCTCCACTGAACTGCTTTGGAGCTCCCAGCCTGATCCTGAGAGGCACTGGACAGCCACCCTGCAGTGGGATGTGGTCCCTGGCTGAAGGGAAGAAGTCTCACCACTGGCAGACAAATGTGCATCTCTGTCCTCCAAAGTGGCTGCTTTGCTGGAGGTGGCTGAGGATGTCCCAGGAGCTGCCCCTGTGCTACACAAGTGGCTACAAGTTCGCTGTTTTATCAGGGCTTTTCAGTCTTAGGACAGTTGCTTCAGTGCCTCAGTTTCCCCACTAAGTGTTTCAAGTGGACACCTCACTGCAGCCTTTCCTAAAGCAAGTGTGGACCAGAAATATTTGCGTTTCCTGGCATTAGAGGCATCTCAATTCACCTCTAAATACAATGGCAGCAGTCCTTGCTTCTGACCCCACACAGGGCCAAGCAGGGAACTGAACCCCTCAAAGCACCCAGGTCCCAAAGCACCCCATGGCTCAGACTGGACACGTGCTGCCAGCCTGGCCAGGGCACAGACAGCAGCGGTGAGTGCAAGGCCAGTCATGTCCTCATCCCAGCTATGTTTGTTTTCTGCATCTTGGAGTTTGTTCTCAATATTCTCACTTGCCCAAGGATATCCCCTCGGCTGCCACCACCAGTGGATCAACCCACACCGTGGTTCATATTTGTCCCTCAGGGCTTTGCATCCAGATACCATGATGGGGATGCTCATTTTTGTAGTGGAGAGAGGGCCAAAAGGAGTCCAACCTGGAAACCCTGACCCAAAATCAGGCCTATTACCCATTAATTGATGCTGCTCACTCCCCAGTGATTAATTGTCAAGGAAAACCATGTCACATTTTGCAAGCCCAGACTCCAGCATAGCGACACTGCAGGTCCTTTATCAGCCCCAGGGCCAGCCGTGGCACCAGCCTGTCTGAGCCAGCCAGGTACCTCCACATCCCAGGGCTTGTTTGTTTTGGTGTAAGCCTGAGTGTAATTTGGGCTAAAGAAAAATACCCACAGCAAAACAAATGCGGCGCCAATGACGGACACAGCCCTGCAGCCAGCACAAAGACAGATGGGAGGATAGCCTGTCCTGAGAAGCCCAGGTGGAGATGCCCAGAGAGTTCAACACGTGGCTGTCAACTGTGCAATAAATTTCCAGCAGGCCCTGTGAGAGTGAAGACTCCAGCCAAACACCTCCCACTGACAGGATGTGTCCAGGGTCAGAGGAAAAACCCCACTGCACCCCACTCTGCCTTCCCAACTGGGGGACTGAGACTGCCTGCACCAGCCATCAGACTCTCTCCTGGCTTTCCTTGCCTCAGTTTCCCACAGCATCATCCTGAATAATTCATGTACAAGACAGAGAAAAGGATAAATCACAAGCAATGATTAACATGAGTTATTTCGCATGCTAGGAGGACCTATCTGCCTGGCTCCAACAGGTTGCAGTGATTAATGCAGTGCTGTGGCCTTGGACAGAAGCTCTCACATTCAGTTACAGATGCTGGGGGCTCCTGGACAGCAAGAAATCAGAGACAAGACTGACTGGGGGAGACCCCAAGCCATGTGAGATGTTTTGAGTGAATCCACCCCATATTAGCCTTAATGAAGTTTAGTGGGATTCAGGCAGGTTAAGAAACCAAACACAAACAAATCAGGCACAGTCTGACATCCCTATGCTTTTGTGATTTACTGCAAAGCCATCAAAGCTGGTTCTTAGGTCATGTCCATCACACAAGTCTGCAGGTCTGTCAGTCAGACCAGCCCTCTGATACCATGGGAGCAGACTAGCTTGGTGGGCAGAAGTTACTTTAGAAACAATTTTTTTAAAAAGCAACATCTGACATGATTAACATTAATTAGATAACTAACAATTCATTAACATTAATTAACATTAATTAACTAACAAGCTAAATGTTAGTTTACTTCTGTGATAACAGCTGACTCCCAATGCCCTTTTTCACCCTGTCCAGGGCTGCACTTTTTTCCAGGCTGGCCTGGGAGTTTTACTCTTTTGGGGCAAGCTGTCCCTGTGTCCCATGAGAACCACCTGGTTTGTTTCCAACAACCAGCAGCCTGACAGAGATGCTTCTGCATCTGCTTGAGGGACCAAAGAGGGAGAGTTCTGGGGGTTTGTAGCCAAGCTCACAGGTATGAGCCCCTGATATGATGGGGTTTGAATCCAGCTCCTGAGCTGCCTCTGGACACTGACTTTTTTTGCTGTTTGATCTCTCCTTCTTGTATCATGGGCTTCAACAACAAAATGCCTGTTTATTCAAATCTAGCTCTTACTAATCAATGCAACACCAAATTTAGGACCGGGAAAGCCACTGAGCCATATCCATGTGGTGAGCCTTTAACTACACATTACTGAGCCTTGATAGCATCTGACCTGTGGCATCCATAAAAAAGAAGGGGAGAATCCATGGTCACAGACTGCCTAGCAGCAAAAACCTCTAACTGTTCACTGGCATGGCCAATCCCATTTCCCTCTGCAGCCTGGCTGGGCTCTCATTTCACTGCACAGCACAGTGATCTTCCAGGGAGGACTTATATTAGCCCACGCCATTTACAGAGAAAGTTATTAGTAGGCTCTTGGGCAGAGTTTATTTTCATACTCATTTGGCTAATTAAATGTAAATCATTGCTCTGTATTACTACTAAGGGTCCCAAGCCCCATTAGTCAGCCTGTATTCACAGGGGACAAAGGGTGTCACCCCGGGGTGGAAGTGATTCATGGCCACACAGGACATGCCTGGTCTGCCGTGTCAATGGGTGGCTCTGTCACCTATGGGTGACACAGGGGAGTGATTTGATTCATTTGGACTCCAATGAACAGGTACCACTTCTTTCTACCCATGGGGTATTTAAAGCAGGGACATCTGGCTATGGCTCTCCACGATGGCAGGGCTTGAAAGACGTTCTATGAACATGCTGGCCATGATCAATATTTGGAGCCTGCTGGCCCTGGCTTGCCCTCCCCAGGGCTTGTCAGAGCATATGGGTGTTTCCAAGCCACAAGCTAGTGTTGCAGCAGCTTTTAAGATGTCACTGATCTCCTCACAGGGACCCTCTGCCTGTCACGTAGGCTGAAGTGGCAGGGGAGTCCAAGGAATTCTGCAGGGTCACAGTACCAGCCTGGTGCCAATTCCTTGTTGGTACCCAATACATCACATGGCAATGTTACAAGCTCACAAAAAAAAGGATTTTCTGCTCCAGACAGGACACTGATGGACTGCAGGTGAGGGTAGGACAGACAGAGATGGATGCCCTGAGAATTGCTGTGGAGATGTTTCCCTGTGGCCAAGGCACTCGTAGGAGGGATGTAGCCTCTCCAGTGAGCACTGGCATCCCTCCTCTGTTTACCATGTACTCTGTGTCTAAGTCAGGGCCCTGCATAGCTGGGTCTGGTTTCACTCCTTTTCTCAAAGCAAACAAACACAGACAGTGTTGCCTGCTGTGTCAGCCTGGGGGGCACCAGGGCAGGCAAGCTTCATCCTCCCATGGGTGCTGCATGCACCCTGAGCTGGCTAGGGTGCTTCAGGTTGCTCCTGCCATGTCCCCCCATACTCAGCCTGGGCACCAGCTTTGTCTTGCATCCCACTGGTGGGAGAAGCCAGCCTTTCTCTCCCTATGGCCAGGGGTCTCAGGGATTCCACATCCCTCACATGAGGGTGAAACCACCCTTTATGTGATACAGACAGGACAGAAGAAAATGCCATGAATGGGTTTGGCTGCCTGGAGACCCCAGAGCACAGCCCTGCATCCACAGAATGCTCAAGGGATGAGCAGAGAGGGACAGAGCCAAGCTGCAAAGCCAAGGTCAGCAAGATGTGTAAGAGTCTGGGCAGGGGGAGAGTGCTGGGGAGAGCTGCCGTGCAGAGATGCTGGGGGAGCCAGTCCAGGCCCACTGCCTGGTGTCTGCTTTGCAGTGCCTGCAGCAAAATCCACCTGCCACTCAAAGCAACCCCACATCCGCCTGCCCTGCAGCCCCACTCCAGCTGCATGTCCTGGCTGGCTGCAGGGGGATAGGCTGGGAGCAGGCCAGGAGCAGACTGGATTACTGAGAGCCAGGAATAGTTTGTCCCTCTTTGGGGCAGCTCACAGGCAAAGCAAACCCAGGGTACCTTGCTGTAGGCAGAGCTGCAGCATCACCCTCATCCTTTGAATTCCTTGTTTATTTGGCATAAGTTGTCCAGCTCCCTGGAATCCAGCTCAGTGCTGGTAGCTGGCAGCATCAACCAAGCTAAACACACATTTAAAATGAGCCCTGCAAGGTGAGGAAAGTAGGGGATAGTGCCTCCAAGAGTTCAGGAACTGTGCCACACTGCCTGCAGTCTCATGAGTAGGGAAGATGCAGGGGACTTACTCTCCATTGCCCCCAGGTGTCCTGCAGCTCCTTCCCCACAGCCAGGCTGATCCTGCCTGTGCCAACTTGCAATCCCACCTGTCCCTGCTGCCTCCTGTTATCAGCCACTGAAATCCCACCTGTTTGTCCAGCCATTTGTAGCAGCAGCCCTGTCTGTATTGACCCCTGACCCCACCAAGCTTCTTTTGGCAACTGTGTTTACTAAAGGCACGGAGGTTGAGGTTTTTTTCCATGCCAGAGCTCAGCCATCCTGTCTCCAGCCCAGGATGCCTCAGCCCTTCCCAGCTTGGAGAGCCCGCAGTGTCTGCTGCCTGGCCCAGGGATGCTGCTCCTGCCAAGCTAGCCTCTGAGCCAGAGCAGTCCCAGCAGCTCTGAAAAGCCTGGGAAGAACAGGTACTCACCTTCTGCTGGGACATATTTGGAAGAAGTCCACCACCCTCTCCAGTGGTCCCCACCAATTTCCACAGGACCCCCATCTTGTCTGGGTACCAACAGGGAAGGTCTCATCCTCACATCTCCCGAGGCTTGGGTGACTTTTGCTTTCAGCTGCCCCAGTTCCAGCTGGAGAAGTTAGATCTGCATGAGACCCTGAGAGTAGGGACAGAAGAGGGTTTAGGGGGTGGAGGCCAAGGGCAGAGGGTGTGGGGTGGAAGAGCTGTAAATCCTCACCAAGTGAGCCCATCCCAGCTTTGGTGGATTTCCCTTCAAGCTCCTCCCCTCACTCAGCCTTCCGTAATTATTGTTAATGGGCAAGCTCATAAGAGCTTCTATTAACTTTATTACCAGATCAATTAGTGCTTTCTTCCCCCTTCCTCCCCCAGTTAATAATACCATCAAATATGAAGACAATATCAGCACTGCTACCCAGCAACCTGGAGAAGGTGCAGGGGAACACGGTCTAGTCTGAGCTCCAGATGCTTTGCTGGGCACTTCTGAGATGGATGGATCCCCCCCAAGATGTGGTCCAGCGAGGAGGGGAGCCAGGGAGGAGGAAGATTAATTGGAGAAGACATTGGCACTGAACAGCTCCAAAATCTGTTGGCATGAGCTGAGCAGGAGCAGTTTGGCACCAGAAAGAAGCCCTCTTGCCCGCAGCCCTGTGAGCTGGTGGGGTTGGCACAGCAGCAGAGGATACAGGTGTTTGTTGGTAGATCTGGTGGAAGAAGCTGTGGCATCAATCAGAGCACCACAGGATGGCAGGAATGGGGCCACCGGGACAGGAGATGGGGGAATGGCTGCAACTACTTGCTCTGAACAGAGGGAAGAGAACACCTGCCTGGCACAGAGAGAGGAGCAGTACCAGCACCCCTGTTCTGCTTTATGGGGGATGTGAGGGAGCATGGGGACACCCTTGGGCCACACAGCATCCATCCCCACATCCCCTCCAGAGAGCAAGGGACGCAGAGGATGGCTGCTGGTGCTGAGTGCATCATCCAGCAATCCTTCCCCAAACTCTGTCCCCTTTCTGGACCCACTCCAAGCACCCCAAGAAAAGTGCCCCTCCTCAGCCCTTGGCACAGCCCTTGCACAAACACGCATGCTGGATGCAGAGATGCAGGAGCTGGCTGCAAGCTGCAGCCTTTCTGGACACCCTGGCTCCCAGCAAGGCCATCACAGCCTGACTGACAGGCCCTGAAGGGGATGAGCAAGAAAACTGTGGGAGCAAAAGGATTTTGAAATATTTGACCGGGGCACCTTGCATGGAAAGAAACTCCTCTTGCAGAGACACCAGCTCCCACCACAGAGCATTTCCCAGAGATCCCTCAGCTGCCCACGCAGTTTGTTCCAGCCTGAAAGGACCCACTTGAACATCCCAGAAAGGACACAGCATTCCCAGCAGCCCAAGTCACGTGTCCTGCTTGTGTCATCCTGACAGCTTGCAGCTTTGGCACTTGGAAAGTACTGTGGAACCACTGCAAAATTCCAGCCTGCCTGGACATGGGGCAGCGTGGCTCTGAGCCAAAGGGCTGCCAGGCCAGGGGCTCAGTGAGGCCTCTCGTCCCTTGGCCAGCTGGGTCAACCAGAAGAAATGCATTATGAGGACAACTTGTGCCTGAGCCTTTTCAGTAAACAAGCACTCACGCTCAGACAGGGTCTGCAGGGCCACCAGCCACCAGGAGTAGGTCCCTGCAGAGCCATCTCCCAGTCCCATCCATCTGAGCCATGCGCAGCATTCAGCATCAATACAAACTCGTTCACCTGCCCATGTCCCCTCCCAGCTCCTGGAGGATGCCAGATGGGGCACTGTGTGTTTGACATGGTGAAAAATACCCACCAACAGCTTTTGGTGGCTGTCAGCAGTGACTTCTGTGTGGAGACATTGCTCCTCAACTGCATCACCTGAGAAGATGTCCCCAGCCAGAATGGAGTTAGTAGGGGATTGTGTCCTGCTTTCCTCATGGAAGGAGGTCCCACTGTTCCTAATGTCATGGGTGGTTTGCTATGAACAGCCACCAGCTGAGCCCATATTTACAGCCAACAATCCCAGTGGGATCACTGGTGGTCTCACAGACACATTGCAATGCTGCATTGTAATGCTGCATTGCAATGTCTGCTGGCTGAGCACCCCAAACTCCTTCTGTCATCTTTCCAGTTGCCCCAATTATAGCTCTCTCCTGAAACAACCCACTCCTGGGTGCCTAGCTGGCCTTGTCCCTGCTCTCACCTGCAAGTCTCTCTTGGCTCTCCAAGGCTCTTTAGACTCCCAATGCTGAGTCTGTAGGACCTGCCCCATCCACCTCTGAAGCTGGACCAGGTAAGGTCTCTGCCCAGTACCTGGTCAGCACCTGGGTCTCCAGCCCATACAGATAGGACTCTCCTCTGCTGGCAGCAGGGTTGTCACTCCCAAGGCTCAGACCAAGCAGGGAGCTGCCCAGCTGCCACCACTGCTAATCTGCTTACAGCTCATTCCTAGAGGAAGACCTCCAAAAAGAGCTCCTGGCCTTCATCCACTGTGGCTCTGCAGACTCAGCTCCAAGAAGCTCCAGTTTGCAGCTGATCCAGAATGGAACAGTGGCTCTGTGAACCTCCAGAGACACATGGGGGCTCTGCATGACTGGGGAGTGTCCTGGGCAGAGCACCACAAGCCTGGGACTAGTCACAGCCAAAGGGCTGGTGGGAAAGAGTAATGCCACCACTTCAGTCTGGGAAGAGAAGAAAATCCAGCCTGAGTCTTCTCAGTATCCAGCAGAAAATCTAGTTGGAAACTGGCACTAAAGCCTTCCAACTTCATGTCCAAGGGCTTCCCCTTTGCACAGAGAGGTGGTGGGTGCACAAGGGGGAGAATGATGCTCTGCTTGAATGGGGCTATTGCTGCTGGGGATGGAGGAGGAGAGAGCAAAGCGCACTACCCGCCACCCCCCCATCCCTTCCAAAATAAACAGGCCTGGGAAAAAATAGTCAATGTGAAAGGAATTAAAAAGGCTTCAGCATGTGTGTGTGTGTGTGTGTGCGTGTGTGTGTGTGTGAGTCCTGCCAGGTTAATACTGCTGCCTATTCGCCTGACAGCTCCAAGATTGATTACCTGCCTCAGCGCTCTTTATAACTTGATCAGTCGAATTAATCTCTGGCTGCGGGCCCATCTGATGCCAGGCATCACAAATTTAATTTGGAGGTGTACGGGATCTTTTATTCCTCCCTCCCTCCCTCCTTCCCCCGCCCCAATCCCTGTCCCTGTCCCTTTCTTTTCAACTCATCAGCACACATGATGTTCCTGCTGATGTAAGGATGACCTGGGCTGTCAAAGCCTCCTCAGGGCTGCAGGGAATAACATCAGCAAGTAAACCCATGCTACCCACAGGAAAAAAAAAATAAAAAAACCAACAAAAAACCAAAACAAAACCAAAAACCCCAAACCCCAAAACAAACTAAAAACCCCAAACCCAACCACAAAACCAGAGGCCAAAGCAGACACTAAGTAAGACATATTAATGTACTAAAGACTTAATGAAGTTGGGGGGGGCGGGGTGTGGAGGGGAAAGTGCTTACTTTATTAGTTTATGGCCGATTAATGGGAATGGTCATTACAATGATGGAGATGGATTACTCCCATCAAACACAACCACCAGCCCCTTTCGGAAGGTAGTGGGGTGCTGGTGTTAGTGTCTTGCTGCTCAGCCAGGGTTTGGGAAGTGGGGTGTTGCACAAGGAGGGGAGATGAGCTCAGGGAGGGCAGGAGGCTGTAGAAGTGCCAGGGAGGTTGGGAAGATGTCACAAGATGGAGACTGAATGAATGAGGGGTTCAGGTGGTGGGACTGAGGGGTCAGTGCTTTGGAGGAGAAATCCTAAACAGAAAAGGAAATATAAGGGCTAAATGAAGAGGCCAAGGAGCCTCCATGCCAACAACTAGCCTGAGGGTAATTTCAGGTCCCCAAAGGTTTGTTCACCTTCTAGGTTGAGAGGGGCACAGCATCTCAGATGCGTTAGTACCAGCTCCCAGCCAAAGAGGGCACAGGATGGACAGACGGACTGGCCAGAGGTTTGGGAGCTCAGCTCCATGGGTGGTAAGCAGCTTTCACCCCTTACCACTCCAGGGCTCTGTGCTGAGACCCTCAAGTGGGTCTGCAGACCCTGTCCAGGATGTGAGAGCCAGTTTGGTTCCCTCCAGAACATGGTTAAATACCTGCTCACAGCCCAGGTGCCCCATGGCAATGACCCAGATGTCACCAGACACCTCATGATAATCAGAATTATCCAATATCTCCACAGTCACTGATTGGTAGTTACCCTTAGCTCCCTGGGGCAGGGCAGTAACTCTCATCCCTGTGAGCCATGCTACAAGGACCATTTCCTAGCACTGGGGAAAAAATGCAGCAGGAAAACACTCACACTTGCATCCACTCAACAGCCTTTGATTCCTCCATCATGTTTTCAGCCCCTTTAATTCACATAACACCAAAATTTACACCAACTATGGAGGATAATTTACTTTTTTCCCTTTAATGGAGAGAATATTCACACTGTTGACAGGAGTTGGGAATTGAAAGGGAACATCTTAGACATTTGTGCAAACTTTGCTGTTTTCTAGAAAGCAAAGGCATTGAGCTTCATGGATGGGGGAAAAGAACAGAGGGAAACACATCTCCTATCTTTTTGGATGCCAGAGTCCCCAAGCACAGCCATAACATGCTGTGGCAGCCTCCTGACCTGTCTGCCCAGGCACCACTAAAAGAGGTGGAAGTGCATCTGTCTTGGAAGAAGCCAACATGCACCCAAGGCAGCTGCCTTCCCTGTGCAGCCTCACCAGTGGCTGTTCCAGCAGGTGCTGTACGTGAGCTCTGACCAGCCTGGGGGAATGGCCATTCTTTCACCCACTCCCCACAGCCCTGCTCTCACAGACCTTGGCCTTTCTCCAGCTTGGGTTGGGACCAGCTTGTTAAACTTTCTGTTTTGTGGGATCACAGCACTGGGAGATGAGTTTTGCCCTGCAAGCCTACTGTTCAATTAACCACCAGGAGCAACGCAAGTGTCTGATGGAGCACAGTAGGGCCACAGATTTCCATCACTTCAGATCCTCTCCCAGCTCAGCAGCTTCTTGCCTGCATGTATTAACTTGTGCTTCAGCAAGTCTCCCATGTAACTGCTGGACAAGCCTGAGATGACTTGATCCCCAGAGTTTGCTTTAGCAAGCCCAGCTTGCAATTTGATGTTGTGGAGGGATTGAGATTGCCCAGCAACTCATTTGCCGTCCTCACCCTCAGTCAGGCTCAGCAGCAAGGAAGGAGCTCATGGTCACACATCGAGCAGCACTGCCACTCTCCAGCTTCCACATGGACTGCAGCCTTTCATCATTCCCGAGTGATGAATAACCACCCTAATGAATGGAGGGAAATTGGATTAGTGCTGAACACCCATGTGCTTGAACTGCGCCTGATTAAACCCCCATCTGTGCAGGGAAAGGCCGAGTCTTCCTGCCTCTCAAAAGCCAGGGAGCTGGCAGCACTTGTGCAGCCTCATCTGCAGCCTGTTTGGACATTTCAGGTGCTCAGAAGCATTTCCCCTCCCTATGCCTGGTAAAATATCCCCCTGAAGGCTGAGCTAGGAAGTTTGGGACTGGTTTTCTTCAGTGTGCTGACCTGTTCCCAGTGGATGCTTTTGCAGTTGGAAGAGGGAATATTTATGAGACTTTTGAGCTCTCTTTGGGCTTGCTACTAGGTCCTTCCCTCAGCTGGGAAAGTCAGTCTCATCCTCCTTGCCTCAGTTTCCCCATTTACAGTGGATAGAAACAACAACTTCTTACATGCAAATCCTGTGTTTTCTTTAGAGCAGAGTGTCTTCCACTAGGAATTTGCAGATGGCAGAACCCACCTCTTCCTTCATGGCTTTGCAGGGGCCCCTTAGAAAGAGTCTGGAGACACTGATGGGGCTGACAGTTTCCAAGACATGAGTGCCATGACTTGGAGTAGGCAATCTGCCAGGACCAAGGCTGCAACTTGATAATTCAAGGCTAGAAGAGATGCCAGGATCCTCTGAAGTTGCTTCAGAAATTACTCAGGA
Organism: Lichenostomus cassidix; assembly: GCF_008360975.1. NCBI lineage: Eukaryota > Metazoa > Chordata > Aves > Passeriformes > Meliphagidae > Lichenostomus > Lichenostomus cassidix. Next base: position 12,481,037 of record NC_139487.1, on the reverse strand, counting down.
CAGATCACATCAACATGCCTACAAACACTGACATCTCCTACTTGGGTTTGCATAAAGGATCCCTATGACAAAAAGACATGGGAAAGAATCCCAGTTTGCACAGCAGATCCCTATAACTGGTTAAGTCACCTCTAATCTTAGTGGAAGGGCTTTTTATAGCCCCTCTCATTGATAAAACAACTGAAAAGAAAAAGGATCCTATTTTTAAGTGTTTTTCTCTTAGCTTGAATGGAGCCATCGACCCTCCAATCTAGAAGGCTCAAAGCCCCTGGATGGCTGCCCCTTCCTGCAGACCCTGGGAACAGCAGTAGGACTTGATACGAGGTTCCCACTGCTCACAGTCCTGGTTGGTTGGGTCTGTTGTTGGGTAGAAACAGCAGCTGCAACTCTTCTCATGGGCAAACAGGACATGCTAGTGCTATCCCAAGGGGCCCTTTCAGCTCTCCTCCCCACACACAGGACACTCCATGTCCAGGACACTGCAAGACACTGCACAAGAGCACATCCCACACCAGGACCTGGACCTCCACCCAGCTCCCAGCTCTGGTCAGTGGTGTCCCATCCTTCCCCAGCCTCTACACACCCACCTGAAGGACCAGGAGCTTGATACATCCCCAGCCTGACCATGAGCCACTTTGGATCAGCATAACTCAGGGTCTGATTGCCAGGTGCTTTTGGCACTAATTTTTCCTCACTCTCGTATGAGGTGAGGTTGCAACATCTGCCAAACAGGCATCAGCATGTAATGAAACACAGTCACTGCTCTGATTGGCAGCCCAGCAATCCTGCAGAAGAGCCAAGCCAGACACCAACCCCTGGATGGCTTTTCCTGATTTCCGTGCAGGGTCAGGCTGTGTTTGTCCATGGGCTCCATTTGGTTTACAAGAACAAATATTGTCTTTGCATCTCATGGAGCTTGGCCACTGATGCTGCTTTAATTGCAGGGCTCCTTTGCTACCAGGCACTAATCAGGCAGGTGTGTAGCTGACATTTGTCAGTGCAGTGTCACTGCTGTCTCAGCATTGCTGGCAGGTGGCTGTGAGGCCACTCAACCCCAGGAGTGCCAGGACAGAGACAAGCACCCAGGGCAGGAGGCTGCAGGGCCCAGGGGGGTTTTCAGCACTGTCTCTTGCCAAGATGGTGTTGTGGTCCAGCACAGCATCACAAGGGGGGCCAAAAACCCCCAGCCCCTGCCCCACTTCATGTCCCCATCAAGGAAACTTTCAGGTCTGGGATAAAGTTGCCACCAATGATCTGTCACAGGCTCAATAACACCTGGGGTCCTGCCCTAGATGTCAGGCACATCCTGGCAGCTCACCCTGGGGCTGGAATGACACACTGAATCTGCTTCTGCACACATGTATTGCACCCACATGAGAAACAACTTCAACTCCCAAGTCCAACACACACCTTACACCCACTCCCCACCCCCAAGGACTGAGCCATGAAAACCCCCACTCAGTCTGCAAACACCCCAGATGAGTTTTGCCCTCCAGCTTCACCAGCAAGGGTGGTGGGGAGCCCTCACTAATGCACCCAGCAGAGAAAGGCTGCAGTTGCCAGCAGCTCTTCAACCATAATGAAAGTCTTGGGTATCCCAGCCCGGCCAAATCACCTCCTACAGACACAGAACGGCACTGGAGTAGCAATAAAAGTGTCAGGAATGTCTCCTCGTGCATCACCAGACTGCAGCATTTCGGGAGCGGCCTGCACAGAGGTTAATTATTGCTTCCCTCTCTTCCCCTCTCGCTCCCAGTTTAAGATGGATCTGACTGTCAGGAGGGGTGACAGATGAAGACAAAGCACAGGTACGGCTCCCATGAACTCTGCGCCTGCCTGTATCATCCTACAGCAGCTGGGAGCACGTGGAGGGGAGCTGGGGGGAGGGAGAGGAGGGGGCAAGGAGGAGGGAGAGTAGAGAAAGCAGCAACCATACCAGTGCTGGAATGGATCTGCTGTGGGGGACGTGAGGTTGCTGGACTGGGAGAAGAGAAATTACAGCTCCTTTCACTCCACTCTTGTGGAAGAAGGTTTTTTTTCCTCCTCGCCTCTTCATGCTGCTTCAAAACTTCACTTGAGACTGGCGGAGACATTTTCCCAAATATCAAGCAAAGCATGAGAAAGAGCACATGGTCAGCTGCCTTCTGCTCCACAGAGCACCCATCACTGCGAGCACAAACATGTATTTGAGCATCTCTCCCTTGAGATTGAATTTAAGAAAATCTGGGAGTGGGGTCCCAGCTCTGCCACAATCACAGGTCTCTCAAGTCCCATTCCCTAAAACAGCCTCTGGCTGGAACAACACTCAAGTCTTTTGGGTGGAAGAAGCTTTGCAGATGCTGTTGTGAGCAGTTCCCACCAGAGAGGCATCCCTGAGCACCTGTTTTTCATGCGCAGTGAGAGGTGATTTCACTTTCTTTCCTGGTCAGTGGCTTTAGTGCTAGCATAGTCATTGCCATTAAAACCTTGTTTTGGCCGCTGGAGGTTAAAGGGATGACCATGACCTTTCTGTTTCCCAGGACATGTCCCTCTCCCTCTCCCTCTCTACAGAGCAGCTGGTCTGTTTTGATCACTTTTGTCCTCCCAGTGACCAGACCCGCTGCACAAGGGGTACCCAGAGCTGCTGCCCCCAGCAGGGACAGGACACAGCTGCCTTCAAAGTAGTTTGTTTTCAACCAGCTGGGGAAAGTCAGTTCCTATGCAGCAGACAGGAGAACATTGGTCTTTCCCAAGAAAAGCCAGCTGCTTTGCCTCCCAGGCAGTTTTTCAGTAGTTAAGGGATGCTGTGACAGGGCAGCACGTGCCCCCCATTGCTGTTTTTCCCCACTGCCCCCACGCAGAAATTCCCCAGGCATTGGGAGCAGTGGCCTTCCTCATCCACTTCAAGAGGGTTTGGAGGTATTCATCAGGAAGATGGATTCATGCCCCTTACCCTGCAATCTGGTCTAGCTCTCACCTGTGTGCAGGGGCTGCTGTGTTCAGGGAGGCTGCAGGCTGGAAACCACAAGCCTGGGAGATGCACTGGTTCCCCAGGCAGAGAAGCACCCACATCTCCATCTCCTGCCTTCCCCTTGCTCAAGGGTGCCGACACTGTGGCCAGTTCAGAGGGGTAGAGCCACCCCAGGCACCCAGGACAAGAAATTACACTGTTCCCATTCCCAAAAGGGTTTGGATTTTATCCCATGCTGGGAGCTGAGGGATGAGAAATGCCAGCATTGGCAGTTTTCATCCCTACGGAAAGGCCTTCAAGGCTGACCCTAATGGGAAGGTCTGCCTCGAGCCATTCCCAAACAATGCCTTTCCTTTCCAGGCTTTCCAGCCATTTCAGCATGGCTTGATACCATTTAGCTGCAGTTGCTGAAGGAAACATCACTTCAAATTAAACCAAAGGGGAGCACTTCAGCTGGACAGCTTTGAAGTAGGAGGTTTTGATAAAAGCCTGTATTTCCTCCCTCTCTTGATCTTTTTTTCTTCCCCCTCTCGGCTCCAAATGGTGAGTTTTGGCATGGCTGCTCCTGCACAGCCACGGGAAAGGCTGTGACTCCCCCTCCAGGGGCATCTTCCATCACTCAGCTGAGCAGCCTCTCCTCCAGGATGATGGGCTCAGTACCAGCAGCTGAACCCAAGTTCAGCCTCTCTATATCACCCAGCAGATTTAAAGCAAAACCACCCAGAGGTCCTTTCTCCCTCCATGTGCACCCTGAACAGGCCAGTTCCCTGCTGCCAGGATGGTGCAGAGCCCAGAGGACTTTTCCAAGGATTTCAGTTCTTGGACAAAAGAAAGGAGAAGCACAACTATCCTAACCCACTGCCAGCCTGTCCCATGACTTATACACTAGGATTGTCACATTGAAAGCAGTGTAGGATGCCCTCTTCAGAGCCAGAAGTGTTCTGCCATGGGAATATATGAGAAACTTTTAAGCTACCATTTAGTTACCCTTTGTCTTCCAAGCAGCTCCCACGGCCCAAGAAAACTCCCATTTCTCCAGATGCTTTCCCGAGCCCTTTTGAGCCCCAGTGCTCATCCCTGAGTATACTGGGCCATCAGAGCACCAAGCAAGACCCCAGTGCTGACCTTGGATGAAGGCTCATCTCCCACATCCTCCTCACCAGCCCTCCTGCAGGGCAGCAGAAGCACCCAGGATGCAGGCTGCATGTGCCTGCCAGGGAGGTTGTATAGTGAAGGTTGAAGAGCTCAGAGCACATCCCTCCCTGTGCGACAGCTAAACGAGCCGAGACAATTAAATGTGCCATTTGATGGCTGCCTGGCAGAGCCAGAGCCTCTCTCTCTTTTAATAAAAGGGCTCTTTCCCAGAACCGCTCAGGCTGCAGTGAGGGCTGCAGCTTGTGAAGTGTGAGAGCCCTTCACATTTAATTAAACAGCCCATCCAAGCCTGCCTCGTGTCAGCAGAGCTCACACGCTGCCAGAGCTGCCCTGGCACCTCACTCCCACTGCAGCCCTCACTGGGTGAAACACCCCTGCCTCCTTCCATCTTCACTCCCAGCACAGACAGAGCTGTGTCCTGGCTTGCCTTGACTGCATGAGCCACCCCAAACCAGGCTGCTGTGCCCTCAGATATCAGTGCCCAGAGGGCACCTAGCCCTTGCAGAGCTGATAACCCCCCTGATGTGAGCTGGGCTCTCCAGAAGGGCTGACACCCAGCACCTCCCTGCATCCATGCTACGGAAAGGAGGTGCTGCTGGAGTAACCAGCAGGGATGGGGAATCCCTGAGGATCCAGCCTCATGGCAGACCATACCCATACCACCCCTCCACATCTCTGACCTGCAGGCACAGAGGCCACCCTACAGCTGGGACACCATGGCCATGGCCTCCCTTGAGCCCTGTGCTGTGCTTCCGCCTGTCGCCAGCTCTGGTCCTCATCAGCAGAGGAGGGGAAATGCCCTGCTCTTGCCCAGGGCAGATAAGAGAGATGGATAAGGGTGGGGGCAGAGGGGAGGCCAGCATTTGGGTAGCTTGGCTGACTTTTCAGAGAGCACTTGTTTTGCTGAGCCCCGCAGCTTAACCCTTCCTTCCCCAAGGCCAGGAGAGAGAGCTGGGGCTTTGGACAACGCCTGAGAATACTATCCTAATGGGCTCAGTGATTTTGGGTTTCTCTCCATGTTTAAAGTGAGCTCTGTTGAGCTGGCATCACTGGTTTCTGGCTCCTCCATCCTTGATCAGGGAAGGCAGCATCCTCCCTCCCAAAATGCTTGCAGGGGAACTGCCACTCCTGTCCTGCAACTCAGCAGCCTGATGGCTGATGGTTTGTTATCTACAGCCATGGAGGGCTTCAATCCACTGTCTGCAGCTGTACTTGCAGGACATGCCAGACCAGAGTTCCCTGGGCATTCTTGGTCTCACTGACACCAGCTAATATGCAAACCCAGAATTTTTCTGGTTTATTCTTCCTACCTGAACTCTTCTGTGAGGGAAGCACTGGCTCCAGCAGGTGTCCTGGAGAGATGCTGAACAGCCACCCAATCTCTTCACCACATACAACAACACATGGCTGCAAAGCGGGAAAGGTGGATGGGGGAATGGGAGATGCAAGTGGCAGCTTCTGCCTCTCCTCACAGGCAAAACTGGGAGTGGGAGGTTATTAAAGGGGAGGGCTCAGGCTGTGCTTTGAATGTGGACATCCAGCTAAGTGAATATTTGGGGTTTTCACAAGTAGCCCTAAGTTGCTGTCCCATGCTCCCCTCCCATATTCTCAAACCAGCAGAGTGAAGGCAGCTGGGGAAGCTGCTGCTGGGTATGAACACTTTCCAACCCGCCAGGGCTCAGGGGCTGCTCTGCAGAGACCCCCATCACTCACACTTTCAGGCCTGCCAAGCCAAAGGCACAGTAATTGCAAGCCAGATACCCCCCCACTTCCGAAGCAGTGCACTCTGGCAGGGACCAGGCACAGGGGCTCCCATTTCCGCCTGCCTCCGGCTGTTACGGAGCAGAGAAGTGACAGAGAGCAGCCCCAGGGCAGAAAGGGCTGCGAGGAGAGACAGCAACCAGCACTCCGATAAGGCAGGTCCCTGCTGAGCACCTCCTTGCTTTTGAGATAACACACCCCAGGCGCTCTCTGAAGGATACCTGTGCTCACTGCAGGTTGTGCCCTCATGTAGATTGTTGCCTGCTCCAGCTCATCCTCTCTTCCCCATGGAGTCAGACCCCAGTCCCAAATTCCAAGCTCACGAAGAAGGGAAAGCCTTCCCTTCTTTCCACACCAAAGGGAGCAGACCCAGGACTTCAGATGAGCACACAAGCAGAGATACAACCAAGACCATCCCCCATCTGACCACAAGCGAAGGCCAGAAAGTCACCTGCAAAGCAGAGACTGTGGGGGCTCTCCAGCTCTCCCTGGGCTGGTGCTGCTCCTGATGAGTCTGCACAACAATCACCACCTCAAGGGACCAGGCAAGACACCATGTCCCTTCACTGGATCCAGATTCAACATCTCACTCACACCCTCAGTAATGCTCATGGATAGAGTCACATCAGCAGCTCTTGGGCTTTTCAAGCCAGCGGCACTGGAGCTTTCAGCAAGCATAGCTGAGAAAAAAAGCAGTCTCAAGTTAAAACCTTTTACAGGCTCCAGCAGGAACCGGTGCTGGCAGAACCAGAGGGTGTTACCCTGCATCAATCCCAGCATAAACCTTCTGCTGTCAACACCAGCTAAAGAGCTCACAAAAGCTGTCCCATGCACAGCCCTGCTAGCACTTCCGCCAAGCTGAAGGACAGAGGCTGCTTGCATGGCTTTATCTGGCTGGAAAGCTCTCCTTAAGATAGGAGACTGTTTGCCCTGCTGGAAGGAACTGCAGGTGCCTGGAGCCCCACTCCCAGTCCCAGACTGTCATTTGGCTGGACTGGGACAAAGCTCCCCATCTCCCACAGCCTTGCTGTAGAAGGGACGACCTCTTGTCTAATATAACACAAGCAAAGCTTGCATCCAGGGAACTGCTTCTCCTTGAGGCCATTCCTCAAGGAGCACAGGGCAGTCATACAAACCCCATTTTCATATGGAAACATTACAGGCAGTCCCTGCACCAATTCTGACATCTCTTCCACCTGCTGTGCTCTGCAGGAATGTGTCCTGGAGTTTGGCAGGATTTTTCCCAATCAAAAAGGGCACTGCTAGGATGCAAGATCAAGGAGAGGAGGCAAAAAAGCCACATCCCTAAGGGAAGTGCCACCATTCAAGTGTCCAGGTAGGTCTACAACAGGGACAGTGAGAAAGCAGCATCTGGGTCCTGCTAGGTGATGAGTATGGGATGGTGCAACAGCCTTCACCTCTCACCTGTACACAGAGGTGCCTCCAGACATAGTTGGACCAGTTCCATCCCTCAGCTGAGCCACTTCCCTGATGAGATCTTGCTTTTCACCAGCCCTTGAGCAAATCCATGTTTGGAAGGGCCAGCCATGCAGCCCAGTGGACAGCACACACACTTGCTGCAGCGCCAGCCACCAGCTGCTCCCCATGCCTTGCAGCATCTCACCTTGCACAACCTCACTGTCCCCAGGAGGCTCAGCTTTCCCCTCTGCCTACCTTTAAAGGCAGCCCAGGGGTGATACAGGCAGAGTGGAAAAGGGTTGACCAGGTGGAGCTGAATTAGGAAGGGATGTGGGTGAGAAAGTATCGGAGAGAGGGACTAAACCCAAAGCTTTAATCTGCCCTTGAAAGCAAGTTGTCATGCCAGGATAGAGCTCTTCCCTGGTTGGCTAGGCAGCTGTACAGGGTGCAGCATTTCACATCTTACCCTGTCCTGGCAATAATCCCCATTTCCCACTGGTCTGGCTCACATCTCCATGCACTGCCCAGGACTCCTGCAGCCCCAGCTCAAGGAGCATGTGGCAAATTAAACCCAGCTCTGTGTGTCCCTGCAGCCAGCTCGCCCATCCTCCCCCCACAGCTAGCACCCCACCACTTGCTGTGACTGATACAGGGAACCTGGTGCTTTTATTAAACTCTTTGCTTCCTGTTTTAAGCTTAATAATAAATTGCATGTCACATTATGGCTGTGTTTATTAAAACCCATTGGCGTGGACTCTGCTCTGCAACGGCATTTGAATTATTGAAAGCAACCCCCCATGGAGACCTATTTGCTGCAAATGCAGGAGGATTTATTTCCATTCTGTTTATCAGGCAGCATAAGTACTGGGTGGAGGCAGGGAAGCCGTCCTGCTCTTTTTATATTCTCCCTGAGCCACTGCAGCAGGGTGAAGAGGTGCCATGCAGAGAACAGGAGGAAAAATGCCACCTCCCACAGGGCTGGGGACAGGTTGGGGACAGAAGTCCTGGGGATACCTGGTCACTCTGCCCTGAAGGTCTCTCTGGCTCTGGTTGAGTTCTCCCCATGTAGTTGCTTCATGCCTCAGTTTACCTGTTTACAGAAGAAGGTTGCAGTGCTGCTTCCATCCAGGCACAACCAGTGATCAGCTCAGGCTCAATGAGCCTCTGCCAGAAGCCATCGATCTCCCATTGGAGATGCTCACTGTGCAGGGTGGCCATGAGGGGTGTTGACCCTTTTGCAGCCCTAGCTCAAATTAGACACCCAAGGATTGCAGCTGAACATCTCCAGGCTCTGCCTCATCCCAGCTCTGCCAGCAGCAGCCATCCAAACCAGTGTCAAGAGGATGCCTTGCCTCTGGTGATCATCCCAAGAGACAGTTCAAACTCATGTCCCCTAAGATGGCATCGCCCCTCCCAGCAAAGCAGAGGTTCTGCCAGGGGCAGGGAGAGGGCGTGGAGCAGGCATGGGTGGATTTGAGGGTCAGGGTGCTCCAGGGGTGCCCAAGGCCCCGCATGCTTTTGCAAGCTGCCCAGCGCAGTGGCAGGGCCCCGCGTGGCCGGTGGCTTTGCCAGGAGATGGCACTGTTTAACGGCTAATCACGGCCGTGGCCCAAACATGGACTTTGGGATGGAGGCACAGATGCACCACAAGAAGAGCGGCCAGCAGGTCGAGGGAGGTGATTCAATCCCTCTACTCTGCTTTTGTGAGACCCTGAGTGCTGTGTCCAGCTCTGGGACTCCCAGTGTAAGAAGAATGTGGACCTGTCCTGGAGCGAGTCCTGAGGAGGGCCACAAAGATGCTCAGAGGGCTGGAGACAGGCAGAGAGAGTTGAGCCTGAGGAAGAATAGGCTGAGGAAGAGAAGGCTCAAGGAACACCTTAGAGTACCTTCCAGAACCTAAAGGGGCTATAAGAGAGCTGGATAGGGACTTTTGACAAGGCCATGTAGTGACAGAACAAGGGTGAATGGCTTTAAATGGAGAGAAGTTTAGATCAGATATTAGAAAGAAATTCCCTTTTGTGAGAGTGGTGAAGAGCTGGCACGGGTTGCCCAGAGCAGCTGTGGACACCCCAGCCCTGGAAGTGCTCTAGACCAGGCTGGATGGGGCCCTGAGCAACCTAGTCTAGTGGAAGGTGTCCCTGGTCAAGTGGAAGGTGTCCCTGCCCATGGCAGGGGCATTGGAGCTAACTGACCTCTAAGGTTCCTTCCAATCCAAACCATTATATGACTCCATGTGCCTCCTGCCCAGGACCAGACAGGGGCAGGTCCAGCACCCCCAAGGGCACAGAAGGACAGACACAGCATGTGTTTGTAACAGGCATATATTTACTTGCCAAACTTGGTGGGTTCTCCCTGCAGACCAGAAAACCCTGCAGCTTGGTGGCTGCTCAGAGGGTGCACCTCCAGGGTCTTTCCGGTGCCAGCAGGACAAGCCCCACTTCCTTTGCACCTAGGCTAGCAGTGACCTCTGGTGCCCCGGGAGGTACCCACACCCTGCTCATCCCAGGAGGTGTCAGTGCTGCCCCCGGGCCAGTGGCCACCTTAACACTTCCCAGTCCAGCTTTCTCTATCCCTGACATCAGCCTGACCTCGGGGCTGATTGGGTGCTCTGAGTGCAAGCGGCTCGGCTGGCAGGAGATGCTCAGCCCCCTCTGCCACCAGAAAGCAACTACCCCAAAAATCGGCCAGCAAAGGAATTTGGTGCTGCATGCTATTGGGGCACACCCTCTGAACCCACGTGGACACCAGGTTGGTCAGGTCCCAGGGACCCTCCAGGTGCCTGGAGCTGAGAACAGGATCTGCAGAGCCTGGGGTGACTCCCCTGTTGGGGCAGGGGCTGCAGGAAATATCTGAGCAGCCAGCAGCAGAGGTGACCAAACGTTTTTAGAGCCAACAAATAACCTCAATTAAGCTCTGTGGCAGTGACCGATTCCAGCCGTGCAGCAATATTGGTTCCTTTAATTTTTAAGTGGCTGGAAATGGCAAGACTGGGAATGGGGTTAGGGAGACACCAGACCCCTCTGTGTCCCTGGAGCTGCTCTGCTGCCCTTCATCTTGGGGGGAGTGGAGCTCAAATACTGGCTGAGCTTCAGCCTTCCAGTCAGACAACGCTCTCCCTCAGGGGGATCTGAGGAGACTGGGAGACACAGCCCTTGGTTTGGTTAATTTTGGCCAAGGGCTTTTTCTTAAGTTCCCACCTCTCAGACACCACATCCCCCCTGCTCTTCTTGCCAGGCAGGAACCACCAGCATCCCCTGCCAGCTACCTACAGGGTATGAAGGCACTGGGTGTGAAGCTGAGGGGAGCAAGGACTGAGGCCAAAACGCAGTTGCCCAGGCAGGGCATTGTCCTGCAGAGCACATGGAGAGCCAGGGATGGAGTGTGTGACCCACCCGACACTCTCCAGCCAGACCAAAGCTGTATCCACACCCAGCACAACCTGGATTCGTGCCAACACCAGCAGGGCGAGCCTGGCCCTGAGGAGGGTTGGCATGGCAGCCCTGGCCAGGGGCCAGCCCCGGGCACCGGCAGGGAGCCCAGCAAGCAGCTCTTGACTGCTGAAGCTCCGGGAAGCTCTCGGATTTCCCCGTGGCAGCCTCAGCCTTAGCATGGCCCAGTTCCACCAGCTCATTTGTGTGCGAAACAGTAAGAGGTTCAGGATGGATAAAAAAAGGCCCAGCTCCTCTGAAAGGATCTTTTACACCCAAAAAAAAATGCAAAATAACAGCCAATGGCACACTTCTGTCCCTGGTCCCTCCTGAACACCCTCCAAATCTGATGGAGCAGCTGGGGAGGATTCTGTTATGCTGTTGGATGGAAGGAGAAACTGAGGCACGGGTGGCTTTTGCATTTCTCTGGCTGAGAAGGGGTTTGCTGCCAGAGAGGCCAGGCACTCAAGCAGGCAGGGCAGCAGTGCCTCGTCGAGCTGTGGTACAGGGAGCCAGGACTGGCCCAGCCTCAGCTTCTACAGGAATTTTGCTCTGCTGCCAACTCCAGACAAATCCCTTTTATTTGCTTGTTCAGGTTTCAGTGCTGTAATTGTGTGGTCTGAGCCAGCTCTCAAGAGAAAAAGGAAGAAAAGAAAAGAAAAAACATGTGAAGGAGAGTAGCACAGCACCCGAGCTGCCAGCCTTATTGCATCCTGCCTGCTCCTGCCTGGGGTCTGGCCAGTCCTTTCCTCACAGGGTCTGGCTCCCTGCTGCACCTCTGGACCTCCCCGGAGCTGGGACTGAGTAACTGGAAGTGGTTTGGTCCATATGGAGGTTTTGAGCACCAGAAATCCTGTAAATGCTGCTGCTTTGGGAGGTAAAGCACCCCTTGAATGTGAGCTCAGCCCCAGTATGCCCACAGGAAGGGGTCCTGACTGCCATCTCTGGGCACTGATCAGGACAGTGGAGCTCTGAGCTTCCTTCCTGTGCACCCCCCAAATAGAAGTTTTCTCTAAATCACCAGCTCTGGGAGGTAGGTGGGATTTTTTTTTTTTTTTAAATATAGTGTTTCCAGTGGAAACTGGGGCATCCCTGTCCTTCACCAGCTAGGCACGGAGCCACTCCAAACTTCACAGGGCTGTGGTCACCAGGGTGGAGACCAGAGTGTCGCAGAATATAGAACCCCAAGATGAAAACGGGCAGCAGCAGGATGGGATCCAAACACATGGGAGTACAATGATCTGGGTTGATGCATCTCCTCTGCACAGGAGATGGTCTGCTGGGCCTCCCCATCCCCATGTGGGGTGAGAAGGGTAGGACCCACACCAGGACCAGCTGTGAGCACTGGGATGGGCAGGAGGGCTCCTCAACTTAAACACCCACAATGGGCAAGGTAACGCCCACAGTGTTTGCACCCTCCTCACCCCCATAATCATCCTTGTGGATGCAGGACAGTTGGCTAGCTTTGGCTTTGACCTACATGTATATTTTAAACAACATCAACTGAAATGACAAAGGAAAGCATGAAGTCAGTCAAAGGCATGGAAGGGAAAACATGAAGTCAGTCAAAAAAAGGCCAAAGTGTTTCTGACCACAAGGGCGGTTCAGCTGGAGAAAAGACACCACTGAAAGCCACGAGTGTCTGGTTTCCTCAAATCACTACTTCTCTGGTTAAAAACAAAACTGAAGAGAAGGATGTTTTGGCAGCAGGTTCCTCAGGTTCTGGGGAGAAGCTGGGATGTCTCTGTGCTTGGGGGATACAGAGCAAACATGGGGGTGACACACTGGTTATCACAGCCAGGCCCCAGATCCCTGCTCCAGCTTCCCCAAAAATGATTCATACAGGGCAGGGATGCCCCTGGCCTGGCTTCACTCTCCCAAAGGGTCTTGTCTCCATCCCCAGCACCAAGTCCTCATCACACAGCACAGCTGTCCCCACAGTGTCCTTTTTGTCTCCACTCAGTGCCAGAGGACAGACCTACCCTGCTCCAGGCAGAGCTGTCCCTGGTTCCAGCCCTTGCACCAACCAGCCAGTATCCCACCCCCCAGCACCCCTAAAGGATGTGTCACCCTGCCCCCCCACCCCAAAAACCAGGCTGGTGTGCCAGGATTGTTCAGAGAAGGAGTTTTGGGCCAGAGGGTGCTTGCTCCAGAGATGTCCCCAGCCCCCAGGGAAGGGTCACTGTGGGCAAGGTGATCTCTGCAGCCGGACATGCCATCTCTGGGCTAGTAGTAGTCTTCCTCACTCTCCCCGTAGTCCTCAGGTGTCACGTGGGGCTTTGGCAGGGAGAAGTCCGTCAGGTTGAGTTGGTCTGAAATGGCAGCATGGGGACAATGTGACATTGCCACCCTGCAGTGCCTATTCCCTTCCCCACCAGGACCAAAGCCAAACCATGCACAGCAGCTTTCTGGGGCATCCCCAGCACAGCCCTATGCTCCAGCAGCTCCTGCCATGCTGGGGCACTCTGCCCAAACATCCCTTCCCTCATCCCCATGAGAGCACGGGGACAAGGACATGGTGCTCACCTGGTGTGAAGACAGTCAGGCTGGCCAATGCCACCACCTCCCCGACCCTGTTCCTGGCGAAGCAGCGGTACGTGCCCTCATCTGTCACCCGCACACCCTGGATCTGGAGCCAGCCTGTCACTTCATATTTCTGGGGGCCACCTCTGAACTGCAAGAAGGGGGGATTTCTGTTAGCACTTGTAGCAGAAGCAAGAGGGAATCTGTGCCACAGAGCCCTGGGTCCCCTGTTTCAGCAGGCAGTAGTGTCCCAGGATTGCTCTGGCAGCAACCATGCTATTTTCTGTTTATCCCCAGGAATAAATAAGCTTTTCCTGACCCAGCTGGGCCGCAGCTGTGTTTGTAGGCTGCTATTATGGTGCAGTGGCCAGGGGTGGAGACAGTAGGGTTTCTTCCAACCAGGCAGGGTAGCCTTGCTTGGGGTGAAAATCTTTGGTCAGACCTGGTGACAGGCTATGGGGAGGCTTGAAGGACAGAAGTATGGAAAGGGGCCACAGTGACAGGTTCCACCTGCTCCCCTGTCTCCCTCCATCCATCCCACCACAGTTTCTTCCCTGTTGGTGCCTGGCTGAGGTGCATGGCCCCTTTGCCTCTGCCCACACCCTCTAATAGCTAGGTGCGCCCAGCTGGGTGCTATATTTGGGGCTGGCCACAGGCAGGATGTTGACCCCTGGGCCTGCAAGCTCTGGGAGGGAAGCCCTGCTGATGGGAAAAGGACAGGAACTGTCTGAGTGTGCTGGTAGGACCAGAGGACAACCCAGGGTGGAAGGCACTCAGGAGGTCCTCTTCTCCAGCCCTGCCAGTGGGACTGCAAGTGAAGCCAGCAAACTAAAGGCAGGGAGGCGGGAAACTCCCTGTTGCAGCACTCTGCACGTCCCCAAAAATATGAATAAGTTCAAAAACTACTAGAGGAAATCACAGAAGAGAGCTATACTGATAGACTATTGAGACACCAGACCTGACTCAGTAAGTCCTCATGGTATGCAGCCTCCAGTCACCCCTTCTCATGCCCAGGCAGCCAGGCTTGGCCATTCCCAGAGTATGACCACTCTCAGGTCTGGTTGTCCATGAGCTCTGAGAAGCACTGGGTCATTCTGGGGTTGTCTTCAATGCCCTAGGCACGCCCCTCACCTGGACAGAGATGTGTGGGTCATCTCCAGGCAGCAGCATCTCTGTGCCATCCTTCCTCCACTCGATGGATGCCATGGGGTAGGCGAAGACCTCACAGCCGAAGATGACATCCTGCCCGGTGATGTTCCATGTGTCATCGGGAGGAGAGGTGATCTGAGGCTCTGGGGAGAGGGATACAGGAGAGCAGGGTGGGCTCAGAAGAGGTCCACCCTTGGCAGGTCCCATGGGCTCTCTTGGGCTGGTCTCTGGAGCATCACCATTTGGTTCACACATGGAGATGCTGGGACCCTTCCCATGCCTCTCTCCTCTCCCATCCATGGCAGACCCTCACCTTTCCCAAGGATGTGGTCCCTCCTCACAGCTGGGACTGGGAGCTCCCTCCCCAGCCCTCCCCACCCCCAGTTCATGGAGGGTTGCTATCCCTGCTGGCTTCACTCTCCCTGCCTGTGCCCTGATGCTCAAGGGACACATGCAGCAGGAGCAGTGTCATGACAGCAGTGTTACAAAGCAAAGCTCTCCTGAGCGATCGGAGCACACTCCTCCTGCAGGAGAAAGGCCAAGGGGCACTCATCCAGCCTGAGGCTGGTGAGGATGGATGAGGTAGTTGAGCTTCCAGCCAAATGAGGCCTCTGCTCTGACACAGAGCTTGTGCCAGCAATGAAGGGAGTCAGATAGAGTCAACACCTCCAGGTTCCACGTCCCTTCTCTGGAGGGACAGAGTGAGGACTACCCTTCTTACCCACACCTGCTTGGTGACCTGGCCGATAGCATGAGCCAGAGGTCAAGGGAAGGTCTCTACCTCCAAATACACCTGTGGAAACACTCAAGAACATGATGATCTACAGAAAATAAGGTCAACCTTGACATCCCTTGGGCTGTGGTGACAGCACTGGGTGACATGTGTCGGACTGGGGAGGCTGGAGCATGGCCTTCCTGCTAGACTGTCCCCTCTCAGCCCCCACCTGTGTTTTAAATGGGAGATGGAAATCACACAGCCAAGCCAAACCAAACCCAGTTTCGTTTTGCAGGAGGAAGGCACATTTCTCGGGAGCAACAGGCCAGCGTGAACCCAGCACTGCCGCCAAGAATTCGCTAACAATTCCCTGGAACTTCCCCATCTGCTCCAGCAGCATTTGTTGCTTCCCATAAGCTCCACTCCCTCTTGGCGAAGCTGCTCCCACATTTCTCCAAGCCCTGGATCTGCAAGGGGCTCCCCCAGAGCAGCAGGGTGGGGGAACTAGGTGGAGCCTGACACTGCATGGAGCAGCCTGCAGTGCTGTCATGTCCCTGTGGTTTTGCTGACAGCTGAAACAGCTAAGCCAGAACCCCTTGCTCCCCTCTTCCCACAGCTCCAGAGGCACTACCTGACTCACAGGGACCCTCGTGGGCCACAGTGAGGTTGGCATCCGGATGGGCACGGGCAGCCTCCTGGAACCTGCAGATCTGGGTGTAGGTTTTGCCATCGGAGCCACAGAGGGCCAGGTGGGAGATGCAGGCACACTGGGGCTCGGGCACCTCGCCGTGACGCAAGTCCCCAGCATCCAGCCGGCACTCCAGGTGCTCCCCACACTTGCCGTAGAAGTGGTTGGTGTTGTCCAGGTCGCAGATCTGTCCCTCCAGGTTGGCACATTCCCAGCAGCAGTCGCAGGCATCCCGCACTGTGCCAGCCAGGCACCCGCGTGGCATCGGGCACTCCTCTGGCTGGCACTCGGGGCAGCCCTCCCCTTCCTCCAGCAGCCGTTGCCAGCCCCGCTGGAGGTAGTCAGAGGCGCTGGGAAAAGCCTGGCCCAGCTGGAGCAAAGCCCAGTGCAAGCAGAGCAAGGAAAGCACGAGGAAAGAGATGCTGAGGGGCTTGGCTTCAGACATCCTCACGGCAGCTCCTCTATCGCAATCCCACTATCACTTGGATGGGGATTTCTGGCACTGCTCTGGTCTCCCTGTCTAGATCTGAGGAGCCATCCTGGCCTGTGAGGAGGGAGGACATGTGTTACTGGTGCAGGAAGTGTCTCCCACTCTTTCAGCTCCTGGCTGGCTTGCTCGAAGTACCAGCACTGCATGATGTGCAGGGGAGGGTTGGGCCCAGCCTCTCTCACCCCCAGCCCTGTAGCCACAGCCTTTGCAACTTGAATCTCCTCAAGCAGCTCCCCTGCCCTGAGACACTGAACATCTTCTGGAGGGCTGAACACCTGATGACCCCAGACCCACCAGGTTTCATCCTTGTTCTCTTGGCAGCCCAGCATGAAAAGTCTAGCCTCCTCTGACCCTGGCAAAGCCTGGGAAGCCACAGGGCTAGGAGGGCACTGGACAGGCTGTTCTACAACATTATGGTTCAGCAGGTTCATACTCTGCTCCTGGTCTCCTGTCAGAAAGCTACTCTCAAGCCCCTTTCCTTTCCCCATTGCTTTGCAAGGGTCATGAGCCCTTTTTTCTCCCTCACCATCCACACAAGCACAATGGAGTGGCTGATCCTGCAGACAAGATACTCTTTCTGTGCCGGAGGCAGCCGAGCCAGGAGGATGCTCCCAATCATTCCTGACTTTTGTTCTCCTTCCCTCCCTGTGCTGTAACCCCTCTTTTTAGGCACCACCTACCTGAGCAGGGAAAAATATGCCCACTCCCCAGAAGTTTTTGTGACCCTCTGAGTTATCTCACAGGCAACTGAGGGTGGGCATGGAGGAGCTCAGTGCACAGGCAGTGGACTGATGGCAGACACAGTGTGGTCAGCCTGTACCAGCACAGCAGGGTCCCAGCCCTCAAACCCCAAGCCTGCATTACCTACTCAGGATAAGAAGAGGCTGATCTGCTCTGGGCTTCCCATCTCTGCTGGGGGGGAAAACGTGGCATCTCAGAGCCTGTCCCCAGAGAGGGTGGCGAATCCCTTTGTGAACATCCCTCTCTTCTCCCTGTTACACCCTGGCTGCCTCCTCTGAAATGGGGGAAATTATGGTCCCCTGCCCCAGGGCGACACAGCATAAGCGAGAGAGGCTGGGGAGGGGACGCAGGCAGACAGGCTGTCCCCTCCCCTCCCGCTAGGAACAGTACCGAAGGGAAAGCTGCAGCCCACCCCCCAACTACACCCCGCACTCTCGGGGCTAACACAGCCCAGAGCTGGGGTGGGGATGGCCCGGGTAGTGGGTTACACATATGTACACCCCGGATAACAAACCGTGAAGATTTGACCGGTTTACCAGAGACCACCGAGCCCCCCAGGGGTGGAAAGGGGCAGAGGATCCCAGTGCCGAGCCCTCCCCCGGCCCACCCTACCCCAGTCTGTACGGGGCAAAGCTCCATCCCCCGGTGGATGTGGGGGGCCAGAGAAAGGGTACGGGGGAACTGAAAAGTTGGTCTCTGGCTCCCCACGACTGGGGTGCAGGCACTGGGGGTTCTGGAAGAGTGCTGGGAAGGGGCACGACGTTCCCCGGGGCTCCCCAGCAGCCACCCCTCCATAAGCCGCCACTTACCGGAGGCGCCGGTGCCGGCGGCCGCGGGTGTGCAGTGGCCGTGGCGGCGGGGCTGCTGGCCCCCGGGGCTGCTGGCCCCCGGCCGCTCCGGCACCGCCGTGATGTCAGCGAAACGTGAATCCCCCCGCCCCTCTCCGGGCCCGCGGCCCGTCCCTGGACCGGGACACGGGCTGGCCGGCACCCCTTCCCTGCCGGGGTCCCGCTGCGCACCGCAGCCTGGCCCCGGGGCTCTGCCGCTCCGGCTCCGTGACACAGGCACCTCCCCGCGCACCCCCACGCTGGGGTCACCCCCAGCCGTGTGCGGGACCTGGGCTAATGCTCCGCTCCATCCACGGGGCAGGAGGGCACTGGGGTACCCTCTTGTGCAGCCCAGATTTGCAGGAGTCCTTGGGGACAAGTGAACGGGAGAGGTGGGCATGGCTAAGGAAGTGGTCAAAAGCATCTCTCAGCCTGTAATTTGGTTGGGAAACATAGACTGAAAAGCTGAGCAGCTGCCGTAAGTCAATGGGCCATAACTCCCGGGGAATGTCTGCACTCGCCCCACAGCAGGAGCCAGGTTTGAAGGGGATGTTGGGCTGTAAACAACGGTGTTCCCTTGGCTGGAGTGGAGCTGTCGGGAGCAATGGTGGGGTTGCTCCATGCCACAGCAGTACAAAACCCGTGTGCACAGGGCTGAGGCTCCAGACCTCCCCAGCAAGCTGCCTTGCTGCTCCCTGCCTCAGTTTCCCTGGCTCTGAGGAGCGGGGGAGCCAGCTTGCCTTTGCAGCACAAACATGCACCATGCATTTGCATCTTGCTCCGGATGCTGTGCCGGGGAGATCACACAGCCCTCTCCTCTCCTCCAGGCAAGGAATTCGTGGGATTTACTTCCCCCGTGAAGCTCAAGCAAAGTAGGACCCCTCTAAGGATCTGGTTTCCTTCACTATGCTGCAAAAATCTGCTTTTGCTTTCCAACAACCTCCTGCAAATTCGTTCCGGGTTCCAGGGCTTTTGCTCGGTCACGTTGTGAATCCAGCCATGTCTAACGATGGAAAACGCGGCAGGCTTCAGCCCCCTTAAATCTGTCTTTGCCAGCCAAACTCCCCCCTCCAGCCCCCTGCTGCAGAGTGGGGTTTCCTGCCAGCTCTGCCTTCAGCCTCACGTCCCACTCCCCCTCTGTGGCCCCCAGCCCCTCGGCTCAGGGCTGCCTTCCTCTTTGGCTCTCCTTGTCCAGCCTATTGAGAGCAGTCCCCACATGCCACACGTTTTCAGGTCCAGCATCCACGAGCTGCTGAGCAGCTGGGGCTGCAGCTGCTTTGGGAAAAGAGAAAAAGTCAGGAAGGGCTGAGCTTTTCCTACACACAGCCCCAGAGCTGGGTTAGAGCCTGAGCAGAGAGGAGACAGACTATAGGTGAACCAGACAGGGGTGCTGAGCCTCCTGTGCTATCCCTGGCATACCATCATTCCCTTCTTGGGATGAAGGACTCCCTGCACATTCAGGCATCCCTGCACCAAGCACATCCTCACTTGCTTCACCAATGCTCCACCAAGGGGGAAAAGCAGTGGGGCAAGCAGTCATGGAGCAACACAGCCCAGTACCTGAAAGCCAAGGGCAGCTCAGCTCAGCTCAACAAGATGGAGCTCAAACCTGGCAGTTAATTAAACATCCTGCTTAATGAGACTATTGAATGTGCTAATAAACAGTAGCAGCTATGAATGAGGGGTGGAAGATCTAACCTGTGCTTAACGAGTTCTGCTCAATCACACCTCAAGTCAATCAACACAGCCCTACTGCAAATGGGGTTTGTGGCTCATGTTGCTTGACAGCTTTGTGGGGAAAAGGGTGGCCTGCATGGCCTGGCACTTGGTTAAATTGCATTCCTGGCTCCCTACCCGTGCTGGCTGGTTATGTCTCCTTTTTCCTCACTTTCCCTGGGCCTGGTGAAGCTCCTGCCATTGGGCTTTGAAGGTTGAGCCTTAAGCACCAAAGCTTCCTCCTCCCTTCCTGCTGGGTTGCTCCCCATCACTGTTTTCCCATCTTGTGATGGTCACATTGAAGCCAGGAGTCAATGGGTGCTCCTGGAAGACCTGCCTCTGTGGCATCCTTCTGCCATCAGCATGAAATACATCTCGTCCAATCAGGGGTACCACACTGCTCCTGGCCTCAATGACTCCTCCACAGCTTTGGGCTGATGTCCCAGACCACCCCACAGCAATCTGGGGTTTATGGCAGATGAGGCCAAAGGAAAAATCCACTTTGGAAAAAAAACCCTGGGCCAAGTGACTCAATGCACTTCATGTCAGGCAGGGCTGGTGAGCGGCACTGGGGCTGGGCTGGTGGGGTTGAGAATGTGGCTTATGTCACAGCAGAAGCAAATGTCACCAGAGATGCTGGGATAGAATGCTGCCAGCACACTGCCTGAGGCCGTGGAGGTCTCCTGATAGCAAACCAAATCTCTTTCATTTCACCACAAATACACTCTCTGTTTCCTGCCGTCTGACAGCCTCAAAAAGCTCGGTTCTGGCCAGCCCACAACAAGGCTGTCGAGGGGTCCCAGCCACATTCCAGGGCTCCACTGAGGGGACAAGGCATGGGCAACAGGCAGGTCCCCCCCGCCTGCGTACCAGGCCGGACCCGCTCTGGGAAGCAGCCAGGCTCAGGTTTCTCCAGGCTTTTCCAGACCGAATTCCTCTGAAGAACCTATCCGTCAGCAAATTCTTGGGGAAGCGGTTGCAGCTGTGTGCAGGGTCAGCCGGCCCCGAGGCGCGATGGCCGAATGGCAAGGGACGCCCCGGTGTCCAGTCTGCTCGGGCTCTCCGGCCAGAGCCGCGGCTCAGCTCCATCTCCGCAGCAATCACGCCGTTTCTTAAGGTTTTGCATCAGCCCAAATCTAATAACCGGGAGGGAGGAACCGAAAAGGCGGCGGGGGCTGCATTCCCGGGATGTCCCCGAGCTGGCACGGTCGTGCCAACTTTGACACTCAGGTGCCGGGTGAGAGCGGCTCCCACCGCCCCGTGACCCGCCCGGCTCCTCCCGCGGCAAACAGGAGCACCCCGCAGCCCCTGCATGTCCCCGGGGGCTGTCCCTGCACAGGGTGCGGGTGGCGCTGCGGGCAGGCGGCTGCGGCGTCTCTGCTGCCACCTCCAGGGCACTGCTGGCCTCGTCCCCGGCCCCTTGCGGTGACACTGACCGTGCACCTGGAAGCTGCAGAACCTGGAGTAATGCATGGACATCTCAGCCCCACCACCCTTGTCTTCCTGCACGCTGAAAGCCCCCTATGAGCCCAGCCTGGGAGCCTTACCGCAGTGTAGTGTCCTGCGGGGCTTGGGCACATGCTCCTGTGATGGGGGGATCCTGTGTTCAGCCTGCCCTGGTGCTCGGGGCTGCATGGCCCCCCAGACGGGGTGGGTGCTCCGGAGGGTGCTGCCAACTCAGTGGCACCACTGCCCCTGTCGCCTTTGCCACCCTCCCTTTCCCCAGCCTCCAGAAGCGCCAGCAGGGCTGGGACACAGCCAGGGAAGGTGACCCGCTGCCAGCACCCCGGCACCCCCTGCCACTGGGGACTGGCACTGGGGAGGGGGAGCCTGCCCACTCCCCCCTGCAAGAGGCTGCCCATTTCCAGGCGTCATTAAAGAGCAATTAGCTGGAAATTAAGCTGAGAACAAGTATTGATTAGCTCATTAAGGCTGGGGGAGCCGGCTGAGGCGGTAGGAATTTCTGCCGCTCGCCCTCATTATGGGCAAGGTTAAAGCATGTGGTCGGGCAGCTCATTAAAAATGCCAGGGACCAATCGATGTCCCCAGCCCAGTGCCGCCCAGCACCCCCAGCACCCTTGGGGACATCCAGCTGCTGTCTTTCTGGGACTGGCCCTTGACCTCTGTGATGAGCCAGCCCGGGAAGGCACTGAGCATCCTTGCTCCCCTGCAGAGGCAGCGGGGTCATCTTTGGGCTTGTAAACCCCTCAAAACTCACAGAGCAAGTGAGTTTTCTCTCCACCAACCAGGGAACCCACGGGGACAGGTTCCCCCTAGCGCAGTGAAGTGACTGAGTCTGTGGGCTCACTGCACTTCTGCAGCTCCAGGAGAGAGCAGACATCGAGGCTGGTTTGCAGAGCAGCACCCAAGACCTGCAACGCACCAGAGCTGAGTTTGTCATGTCTCTGTCTAGCGGTGCCAGCTTGTGCAGAGGGGGGACAGACCAAAGGGGATCTCAGGCAGATCTACACTGTATCCCACCCCCACAGCTCTGGGGGGGGGCTCTTGGGGTGAGCCCAGACTCTGCCCAGCCAGACCCATTCAGCTGGACCCAGCCACCCCGAACATCGGTGTCTCTGGTCCCATGTCCCTCCCATTCTCATCCCTGCCTCTCGTGGCCGCCAGCAGCTCAGGGCCAGCTCCCAGCCAGCACACACAAGGAGGGTGTCCCTGCAAAGCTGGATGGTGTGTGTGGGAGGAGGCAGATGTCATCATTATTTTTGTTTTCTTTACAGTGCTCTGGAAATATATTGTATTCTCAGATAATCCCGTTCAATTACACCACAATAAAACACATAATAAAAACGTAATTCATTTTTCCTGAGCGCTCCATCTCCCTGTGTCTTGGCAAGCTATTAAAAATTTGTCTTCATTTTTCTGGCAAGAGCCTTGTACCTTTTCATCTTTAATTTATGAGAGCAGAATAGCTACTGACAAGCCCTTATTGCATGGCGAGGGGCTGCATTATTTATAAGCCGCCAATGGCTGGCTCAGGGGAGATATTTGCAATATTCCGGGGCTAGGAGGAGGGGGACAGATCCCTGATGTGCCTGTCCCAATCCACTCACTTCCCCACCCTGGGTGGGTGCTGAGTGCAGGTGTTCTCTTGCCTGCCCCTTGAAGGGAACAGCCCCAGCCTGACCTCTGCCAGCCCCTGCCAGCTGTGGAAGCTGTGGCACAGAGTGGCTTTGGGCTGCCTGGTCCTTACGTCGTCACTGCTACATCTGCCCAGCTTGGCTTTTGCAGTGGCTCTCGCTCCTCTGTCCTTCATCACAGGGCACTGCAGAGCACAGTTGCCTCCATCCTTTCTCTCCCTGGATGGACATCCATTGCTTGCTCCTTCTGACTGCCCTGGTTGGACAGAAAGCTGAGGGAGAGGCAGCTGCTGCCCGCAGGCTTGCCAGGGTCCTGCGATAGCAGCGATGTGCTCTCTAAAATGCTCTCCGATAGTCACGCATAGAAAGTGGGATAAAAATAGTCCTGCAGGGGAGGCACGGGAGCAGGGCTGGGATCGCCCTGTGAGTGGCCTGCAAGAGGGGGTGTGAGTGTGGGCAGAGCCAGGGTGACGCTCTGGCCTCTCCAAACCAGCAGCATCCAGGGCAGCAGCTTAGCAAAGCTCTCTGCGCAGCGGCAAGGTCCAAAGCCGACTGTACTAAAAAAAACCCTCCTGACAGCTGGATAAGCTTAAACACATGCCAGGCCAGCCTCAGCTGCTGCAAAGGCAGTGGGCTGAAAAGTGGGAGCAGAACCCAGCCCCAGGGGGTGCAGGGGCACCCCAAAAGCCAACCTGCCCCTCCCTCCTGCTCCCATCCTCACCCCAATAGCAGTCTCTTTCCACCATATGCAAACTAGCAAGCAACACACTTCTCTTTGCTGTTGGTTTTGTATAAACAATTTGCCTTTATTGTTTGGTATATACAGGTACATTATATGTATATCAAAAATATCTAGAGGAAACCACAGTGCACTTAAAGCTATTTGAGAAGGTCCACCTCAAAGCAAGCACTCCAGGAGGGGGTAGAGTAACTCCTCAGGGGAAGCCCAGCCCTGAACGCAGATGGCATTAAAATGAGAATAAAAACCAAGATTCTGCTGGGATTAAAATGTGCCATTTGCTCTGGGGATGGAAGCAGCAGAAAGCCAGATTAAATCCCCAGAACAGCCTGGAGGAGAGCAGAAGGTGAGCTGGGAGCACACGCCTGGGCTGGGAGAGCCCCCCCACTCTGAGTTAAAGCCACTATGTGCAATTGATCACTCACCCCAAGCTATTTTGGATATGGGGACTTTTCCTCTCTGAAAGCTGCTCTGCCATCCTCAAGCACCAGCTGCTGAACCGCTGGGCACTGTAGGGTGCCTGCAGAGGTGTTCTACCTTCAATTGCTATGATTCTCTGCTGCCTCCTAAAAAGCTGGGGAGCACCATTTTCTTCATCATCCCACATTTTTTTCATCCACCACAGATCACAAGGTCCCTGGTGTTGCTGCCCACGCTCCCTGTGCACTGTACACAGCTACAGGCACACGCAGGGTAAGCACAGGAGGAGTGCACCAGGGTGCCAGAAGGATGTCCCCAGAGCAGGGCTGAGCCGGGCATGGGGACAGGGTTTGGTGTGGTGCTGCATGGCTGCAGGCACCCTGGGAAGCAGAGCTGAGCACCTGGGACCTATGGACACGCAACAGCCAAGGGAAAGTGGCAGCAGCCCCAAAGGGATCTGAAGGGCAAAGCTCAGCAATGTGCTGGCCTGGCAGCTCCATGGGACACATCTTGGCTGCCCCAGGACGCCATTCAGAGCCCTTTGTTGAAGCAGACAGTCTGCAGCCATGGATCTTTCTTCCGGATCTGATCTTGGACTTCAGGCTCCAGGCTGCTCACAGGCATTGAGCTGTGGAGGAAACAGAGGATGGAGGCGATGTACCCACCAGTGGCCTTGGGTTGGAAAGTACCTGCTGCACCCTATGGGGATGCTGTCCCCATGGCCCAGCACAAGCTCTTGGGTCTGCACTGCTGTGTGTGCACAGAGATGTGGCTGCACAGCTTCAAGCCCCTGACTGCTCAAAGAAGCAAAAGAATCTCTTAGGAGTCAGAAAGCACAAGGAGCCCATGCACCCCCTGCCCACACCCCAGCCCTGCCCCACAGGAGCCACACGTGCAGGCAAAGTGCCCATCTGTACCTTTTCTGTGGGAAGAGCGCGCAGCACAGCGGGGTGGCAAACACCAAACTGCAAGGGAGAGACACGGAAAGGTGAAGTTGGGCTGCATAAATCACACCCACCCACCCACCTATGGCCTGATCCCAGAGCAGCAATGAGGCAGCACAGAGCTGCGCCAGATGCTCAGCCAGGAAACAGCTACAGAGATGCCCTCTCCAAGCTCCACACCCTGCATTTGGCTCCTGAGGTGGGGCAAAGCCTGTCTCCCAGTGATGTGGGGGAACAGCAGTGCTGAGTGGGAGCCCATGGGAGGCTTGAGAGACATAAGATGGAGCAAAACAACTCCTGGCCCCAGAACCTCCTGTCTGCAAGGGGTGCCAACAGCCTGGTCAAGCTCTGGCATTCCCCCAAGAGACTTTGGGGCAGTTCTCTCCCCTGCTGCCAAGCAGAGTCCCCAGCAGCACTGTCCCATACACCTGGGCTTGGTCGGCGCCCAGGGCAGCAATGCCCATCAGTGGAGGGTGACTTACCAGAGTCCCACCAGGCCGACCTGCAGGGGAGCGTTCAGGTACGGGTACCGCTGCCAGGGACAGGGAGAGGATGTGTGTCAGTGCGGTGGACAGGGCAGGAAGGTGTCTATTCCCCAACAGGGTGTCAGCCCTGAGGGGTGCCAGCAATGTGACAAGCTCAGTGGGTGCCCCTTCGCCCACCTTCCCATCCCAGGTTCACTGGTACCTTCAGGAAAGCTCTCTTCTCCAGCATGTTCATGATCACCGGCGGAATGGCTGAGGCAGAGAGGAAAGAGATGAGCTCCTAATGCTCACAGGCCCCTGCCAGCAGTGGGACCCCATTCCACACTGCCAGGGACCAGCTGCAATCGCCCAGCACAGGTGGAGGAGGGGACACTCACCCATGGCCGGCACTGCCATACCAATGCGGGACACCACCACCTGGAAAATGGCCTTCTGGGCTGCTGCTGTGGATTCGCCCAGGCGGTTCCCATTCTCATCTGTGACAGGGATCCCCAGCTTGAGCTCTCTGCAGAGAAAGAGTGAGGGGATCAGGACACAGGACAGGGACGCTGGCATCCTCCTGTATTCCACCTCCTGCCTGCACAATAAATCAGAGGGGGTCTCAGCTGGACCCATATTCACACTTGAGAGCATCCCTCAACAGGGATGTACTGAGACCAATAACCTCCTGGGAGGAAACCAGGTGCTTGTACTCTAAAGCCAACCCCCCACTCTAAGGGCCAGCAAGGAAGTCCCTCCATTCCCCACCAGTGCCTGCAAACCCTGAGGCAAGCCAGTCCCACCCCAGGGGCTTACCTCTGCCTCATCAGCGGGATGTTGATGCAGTTGGCAGCTGCCACGGCTGCGAAAGGCACGAACCGGCCGATGATGGCTGGCAGGTGCTGGGGAGAAAAGAAAGAACACGTCATGCAGAGGGTCTGTGGGCAGAGCTGGCTGTCCCTGAGTCTGCCAGAATCTTCCTGCAAGATCCTCAGGTGTCCCAGCCCCACTGGGGGAAAAATATTCCCTCCTCCCCTGCAACTGTCAGCTGGTGAAAGCTGCACAGACTGAGGGGTCTGGGGGTCCCTGCCAGGCCGGAGGGGTGAAAGAAGCCTGGAGATACATCCAGAGCAAGGCTGGAGGGACAGGCCATCTCCACAGCTATCACTGGGGAGAGCAGTTGTCTTGTGTGGGTGACCTCAACAAACCCCTTTTCTTCTTTTTCTCCCCCAATCCAGGTGAATCCCCTGCTCAGCTCAGAGCTCAGGGAGACCCCATGGGGAGCGTCCAGGTCCCCCAGCCATGATGGCCAAGGGTCACCTTACCTTGGTGAGGGATTTGAGCCCCAGCGCTGTGACAACTGCACCCGTGGTTGCGCTCACATAGGCTGTCCCCAGCTGGCTGAAAGAGCAAGAAATAATACCAGTAAGCCAGGAACCCCCATCCCAGTTGTCCCTCCAAAGGAGGGTACAGCATGCCCTTGAAGAGCACCAGGACACCTGATAGCCCCAATGGCATCCATCTCTGCCTTCACCAGGTCCCCATTGTCCCATCTCACAGTTCCCTGCTATTCAAGAAGCTATTCAAGGCACCCCCAAGGTGTTTTGGGGTGCCTCAAGGACCTGGTCAGAGAGATGCTTACCTGGTGGTGATGGGTGCATCCCCGCTGCGGTTGGTGTAATTGACAATGGCATTAAAGGACTGGTTGACCCACTGCCAGAACACCACAGCTGGTGTGGTCCTGCCAAGAGAGAGGAGGGTGGTGGTGTCACTGGGGGATGCCACCCATGGTCCTACAGTATGACTTTGAGTGGGATATGGGACACGTGTCCCCTCCTCACCCCAGAGCCAGGAGGATCCTCCAGGCATCCTCTTGGGCCTGGGGTGAGGAGGGGACAGGTACCTGTAGAAGGTCAACATGCAACCGGTGATGGTCATGTTCATGGGGACCTGAGCGGACATGCGTCCCACAAGGATCATCTTCTCGCCCGTGTCGGGGTGGAAAGCCGAGTCATAGATGTACTTCGCCCGCCAAAGTTGGTCCTCTGTCAGCCCAGGGTGCACCTTGCCCGCCCTGCCAGGTAAGGGTAACACCTGTTGAAAGACCCTCTGCCAGCACACATGGCCTAACTGGTCCCCCACACCATTTGCGGCAGCTGGGAGATGCCTTAGGGACCAGCCAGGCAGTTTTGGGGGCTGGCTTTGGACAAGGGGATCAGCATCACTTCTATTCCCAGGCCTGGGAATGGCACCAGGATGTATTCTGCCCAGGAGCAGTGCTGAGGGTACATCTACCCTCCAAGTGGGTACCTGTAGTCCTCCACCACCTGGCGGGCTTCCTCCAGTGTAGCCCCTGAGAGAAGCAGGTTTCGGGGGTCAGTCACCATGAAGAAGTGCTTGGCCCGGCCCTGAAAGGTGCTCTGGTCCCAGCGGGGCTCCCGGATGTTGATGGTGGCAGGCAAGGACGGTGGCATCTTCTGGCAGGGCAGGAAATGATAGGGTTATGAGGGATGTGGTGCCCATGTGTCCCCCCCACATCCATGCTTTGGCAGCTCTGGTGCTCCCCCAACTTGTCTGGGGGGACAAGGGGTAAACAGGAAGCCTCTTTGTAAAGGAGCTCAGCCGCAACTCCTGAGCCCACCCAGCACATGGTGCAGTTCATGAGTAGTGTGACCCCACCACTGCACCCTGCAATGTGCCAGTGCTAACTCCCCGACCTCACTTACACCAGCCACCAGAAGTCAGGGACACCCCCACCCCAGCAGGGCACCCCGGTCACAGAGGAGGGGACAGGGACCCACCACTTCGGGGCCAGAGCTGCTGCCAGCACCGGGAGAGTGGAGCAAGGAAGGGCGTAGGAAGGAGGAATGTCTCCACGGGCAAGGCACCGCCACACCCGGCACGGCTCTATTTCCACACCCGCCCTTCCCCGCGAGAAGCGGCGCTCTGCCCCCTCCCTCCCCGCGCCGAGCATCCCTCCCGCCACGCGTGACCCCCCCTGCATAGGGACCCGGGGCACCCCCCGCACTCACGGCTCCCGGGACAGCGCCCGCCGTGCCCGCGCCGCCACCGCCGCCGCCACCGCCCCGCTCCCGCCCTGCGCGCTGACGTGCGGGCTCGTCACGGGTGGGCGGCCCCGCGCCGGGCGGGGCGGGGCGGGGAGGGCGGCGCGCGGGGGGCGGCGGGGACCACGCGTGACCGGGTCCGGCGGCGGGGGGAGCGGTACGTGCCGAGCCACACGCGGCGCCCGTGGCCCTCCCGCGCTTGTGTGGGCGTGCCCGTGGGCGCTCACGCGCCTGCCCGTGCCCGCGCGCGTGTGCCCGCGCGTCGGTGCTTCCGCTCGCTCGGGTGCTCGTGTGCGCGTGTGTTTGCACGTGGGTGTTCACGTGCGCGTTTCCGCGCGTCCCCGTGTCAGCCGCGCGCGTGCCCCCGGGGTCTCGATGCCCGATCCACGCGGGCTCGCGTGCCCGTAGCGCCGCGCTCGCGCGCGCCGCGTCGGCGTCCACGCGTGTCGCGGTTGCTGCGCCGGAGCGCGCGGGGGCCGCGCCTCCGCGGGAGTGGGCGCCGGCTCGTGCGTAGGGCGGTGCGTGCCGGCACACGCGTGTGTGTGAGCGGGGCCGCGTCCACGCGTGTGCGGCGCTCCGTGGGCGTCTGTGAGTGCGCGCAAGGGCACCGACACGCATGCCGTGGACGTGCGGGTGCATGGGGTGTGTGTGCATGTGGGTGCGTGTCCCCACGCCGGCCGTGCCCCCCCAGCCCCTCACCCCGGCGTTGTCGGGCGGGGCTGCCCCGGGGCGCCCCCCCCGCTCCGGCCCCCGCTCCCGCCGCCCGGCCGCAGCCCCCCCGCAGCCCCCGCGGCCGCCGCGCATCACCTGAAACCGCCGCGGGTGTCGGGTTCGCGCTGGCGGCGCCGGGCCCCGCCGGGGGGTCACGGCCGGCCGGGGCTGGAGGCGATGCCCCCCGGGGAGGGGGACACGGGGGGACACCGGCTTTCATCACTGGAGTGAGCGGAGCGGGGGGACGCGACATCCCCACTCCCCTGACCGTGCCTCAGTTTCCCCCGTGTGCCCCCGGGATGCTCCGCGCTGAGGGAAGAGGTCAGGGGGGACACCACATCCCTTGCCACACGCAGCCTCGCTGGGGGACGCGCCCCCGGACCCTCTCGCGGGGGACACACACGACTGCCCCCCCCGCCACCTGCAAGGCCAGCCCCGGCCGCTCTCGATTGACAGCTCCCGCGCCCGATGGCCGCGCCGGTCCCGCAGGGAAAGCCAATCGCCGCGGGCGGGGGGGCAGGAGGCGGTGCTGCCCCCCGGCCTCGCCTTCCCCCCCGCGCCGCTGCCAGGTGTCTCTTTCGCAGGTGGCACCATGGGGACAGGTGAGGAGGGCACGGGGCGGGGGGCAGGGAGGGACGGCGGTAGGGGGTCCCCTGCGCCCCTTCGGGGAGGGGGCACCAGCGTCTGATTCTGGCGGGGGACAATGGGTGGGCGTTGTGGGGAGCTGGCAGCGGCGGGGACACCGGCGTGTCCCCGGAGCCGTGGCCATGACTAATTTATTGAGGTCAGGCTGGGGCGAGCGGGGAATGGAGTGGGGGGGGGCACCCTGGTGGCGTTTCACCCACGCCTGGAAAATCCGCGCGGGACTGCCTTGGGGACCGGCGTACACATCTCCAGCCCCATGGCGTTGGGAATTCAGAGGGGCTCCAGGGAGGATGGGGAATGGCCAGAGGGGTCAGATCCTGCTCTCTGGCATAAAGCTGATGTCCCCGTGTCCCCTCCCCGGAGCCTTTCCGGATTTACACCGTCAGGTAAAGCCCTTTTGCATCCCCTATTCCGGATTTACACTGCTAGGCAGAGCTCTTTTTCACCCCAGCATCCTTACCCCAGGGCAAAGCAGCCTGTGCCCACACCCCCGTGGTAGTACCCAGGAGCTATGTGACAGTTTGATCCTCGGGACACTATAGGACGGGAGGGATTGGGCTGGACAAGGGCTCACGAAGCTTCTTGCCCCTCCAGGCAGTGCTGCTGCACTTGAGACCTGTCCTGCCATCCGCAAGCACCCAGGGCAGCTGCCCCCAGCATCGCACTGCTAAAAGAGAGCAGTGCCCAAGCCTGGGCATGTGCTGCTGGACTATGCCATGTCCCCTGCTGGCTGACGGGCAGCCCTGGCCCTGTGAGGACACAGCCAGCCCTGAGCCAGACACCAGGACACCGGAGTGCCCAGCACCACCATGGCCCAGGACTGGGATGCAGTGCTGTCAGGGATGACGTCTGGCAGCCGGTCACGGAGCTCCAGCAGTGAAGCCAGCCTGGCTCCCCGCTACCTCCTCAGCAAGCAGAGCCGCCTGCTCAATGGGACCACCCGGAGCAGCCGCGCCGCCTCCCCCATGGGCCGTGTCATCCTCATCAATGCCCCCATCGAAGGTGCGTGGGCTGTCCCAGCCTTCTGCCCGCCCCTGTGGCCAGCAGTTCCCCAACGTCTGAATTCCCTGGGTCTAAGGGCAGGGAGGGCTGTCCTGGACCTGAGGATCTTCCCAGCAAGAGAGACACCCCTTGCCATTGCTCACACTCAGCATGGGTGACTCATCCCCTCCCCTGTCCCTACAGCCAGCAGCAACGAGAGTGACATCATCAATGCCATCACAGTGGAGAAGAGTGTGGACGGCAAACTGGGCTTCAGCGTCCGTGGCGGCTCTGAGCACGGGTTGGGCATCTTTGTCAGCAAAGTGGAGGAGGGCAGCACTGCCGGTAAGGGGGTCAGGATGAGGGACACCAGTGGAGATAGGCACATGCCAGCAAGACCCTCTCAGGGAGTTCCCAGTGACATGATACCACAGCGACAATGCCACCCTTCATGGTGGAAAGCCACCATTTTCTCCCTGCTGCCTTTGGCCATGAGATTTTCAGGTGACCCAAAGTGAAGCGCAGGACACAGGAGTAGACAGCCTTGTGCCAATGACTCTGAGCTCCATCCCCAAGCCATAGCAAGGTGACAAGCCAGCCAGTGTGATTGTCAGGCACCCCTACCTCTGTTCCCAAGGGGTTCAGATCAGGTTAAGGAGATATTGAGGGAGGGGGATGCCAAACAAAGGCTTGGGTACCAGGTCAGGTACCCAGATGAGCCGTGTGCCCCTTGTAGAGCAGGCTGGGCTGTGTGTTGGTGACAAGATCACAGAGGTGAACAGTGTGAGTCTGGAGAACATCACGATGAGCAGCGCTGTCAAGGTCCTCACCGGCAACAATCGCCTCCGCATGGTGGTCCGGCGGATGGGCCGTGTGCCAGGAATCAAGTTCTCCAAGGAGAAGACGGCATGGTGAGCAGGGCATCTCCCATGCCAGCACCCCAAAACCCAACTCCATGGAGGGCATGCTGGGAGGAGATTGGTGGCGGATTGTGGGCAACAGGAAGGATCCGAGAGCTGGGGACCCGCAGGGTGGAGTGGCATCAGAAGTCTCTGGTAAAGGTGGGGAGAGACCAGAGTGGGGTACAGTCTGGGATAGGAAGGTCTGGAGCACATAGGGTGGGTGCAAGCCCCATGCTAAACATCCCCCATCCCCATCACTCTCCTCCACTGGTTGCCACTAATGGTCCCGCCCTGCTGGAGGACAAGAGCCAGATCCCTGAGACCCCATACACTGTACCCATGCTCCAGGGTGGATGTGGTGAACAGGCGCCTGGTGGTAGAGAAAAGCGGCTCAACACCATCGGAGAGTGGCTCTGAAGACGGGCTGCGGCGCATCGTCCACCTCTACACCACCTCCGACGACTACTGCCTGGGCTTCAACATCCGTGGTGGCAGGGAGTTCGGCCTTGGCATCTACGTCTCCAAGTACGGCTGCTCTGGGGCATGAGGGGGTTGTGGCACCCCAATCTCTGCTGTGCCCACACTGGGGCTCAGCCCGTCCTCTCTGGCTGAGTCCCCCCACTCCACTCTCAGAAGACTGTGGGCATCACCACCGTGGGTGCTTGGCCACAGCATCACCCAAGTGGAGGTGGGGGGCAGGAGCAGGACTCCAGCAAGGGCTTGGCTCCATCCTGCCCTCCTGCTGCCCTAGGGTGGACCCTGGAGGGCTGGCAGAGCAAAACGGCATTCGGGTGGGAGACCAAGTCCTTGCAGCCAATGGAGTCAAGTTTGAAGACATAAGCCATAGCAAGGCAGTGGAGGTGCTCAAGGGGCAGACCCACATCATGCTCACCATCAAGGTAACCCACGCCCAGCCCCACGGGACCTTTGGGTGAGGCAGGGGTTGGCATGTCCCCTCACTGCCACTGCCCCAGCTCAGCCCAGTGCCAGGGGTTGGTGCAGCTGCCAGCTGGTTGGGTTTCAGGCGGGTGGGAGGGGGAGATGCATTATTCATGGCTGGCACCAGATCGAGTTCGCCATGGCAGCTGGCACTCACTGACCCCCTTGTCCTCTCCCCCTGTGCCTAGGAGACAGGCCGGTTCCCTGCCTACAAGGAGTTGGTGGCCGAGTACTGCTGGCTCAGTCGCTGTAAGGGCAGTGCCGCGCGGGTACCGGCAGGGGTGCTGGGCTGGGTCATGGTGGGGCTGGGACTCCCATGTGTGTGATGTCTGACCACTGTGGGGAGGGAGAAGGTCCATAATGCCAAAGGGTCTCAAGGCCTTGGAAAGTAAAGGAAACTCCCTGTGCCACTGTTAGCATACCCACAGGCCTGATGGACTTGCAAGGTGCCGCCTGTTCCCCATCCTTGGGGGAGACATGAAGAGCCCCCTGCCATGGCCAGCAGCTTTGTGGTCCCTGTGATCCCACAGTGTCCTACATGTCCACACTCTTGTAGAGGACATGATGATCCCTATGCAGTGGCCAGCAGCCCACTGGTCCCCACAGTCCTGCGGGTTCCCCACGTCCGCTGTCTTCAGGAGGGATGTGGAGCTCTAGATGGCCCACAGTGTATCATAGTGTCCCTGCTGTGCCTTTGCAGTGACCAACGGGCAGCTGCAACAGCTGTCTCAGACCTCAGAAACCAGCTCTTCCATCTCCTCCTACTCCTCGGGACCAGCACCAGGGGCAGTGAATGGGCTGGGGACGGCTGCCCCAGGGCCCTCAGCCCGCACCGTGGACGTGGCCATCTCCACGGAGGACGGGCCACGGCGGAGCTGGGTGCGGGAACGTGCCGAGCGGGCCATGCAGACCGAGCCAGCCACCGAGGGGCTGCCAGAGACGCGGCGCACGGTGCGGCCCCCCGAGCTGCTGCGGGACACGGCCATCCGGGGCCAGGGCACCCGTGAGCCCCCCGGCACCCACCCACGCCGGACCTTCACCCACTCACCCAAGACGGCGCTGCTGCTGGCGCTGAGCCGGCCACGGCAGCCCATTACACGCTCCCAGAGTGACCTTACTGTCGCTGGTAGGCACTGGGGCACAGCCCCACACATGGGACTCACCCCTGGCTGAAATCCCCTTCCAACCGTGTACCCCCAGCCCTGGGAGTCCCGCAGCTCAGGCCCTGCCCATGTGGAGCCTGTTCTCCACTCAAGCATCCTATAGTCCCTGACCCACATGGATACCTGGTGCCTGCTCCTGGTCTTCCTATAGCCAACATCTTGGTCCCTACCCTAGCACCCTATAGCCCATATAGACCCCTGGCCACCAGCCCTGGGTATCCTATAACCCTGCATAGCCCTAACTCTGTCCCTGGGCCTTGCCAGGCACCCCAAAGCCCAGCCCCATGGCCCCTGGTGATCCACTGCACTCCACAGAAGGGCTCTTCCAGTTAGTGTCTCCCAGTAGCGCCTACAAAGACCCAAAATTCCCTGCCCCCAGACAAGATTTGGGGTGGCACCTATCACCTCTCCACTCCAGCACTCCCTTCTCTTCTGTCCACAGAGGAGAAGCGGAAGAAGGAGAAGCCAGATGGACAAGGGGCACGGGGGGCTCCTCCAGGATTGCACCGCTCCAAGACCCTTGTCAACCTCTTTTTCAAGGGGGGCCGTGCCACCAGCCAGAGCTGGGCCCCTCCTAGCCAGGAGGCCCCTGGCTCTGATCGCCGGGCACGCGCCAAGTCCCCAGGGCGCTCTGACGGGGACAGAGGTACCAACCTGGGTGACAGGGCAGAGAGAGACTCAACCTGGGACTGTTCCCCCTTCCATGGGCCTGTTGTGGCATTCCTGGCATGGAGGGGGCATAGGGAGGGGTTCCCCAAGCATGCAGTTTTGACAATGGGCAGTGATGCTTCCAGCTGCCCTGGGCACTCACCCCTCTCCATCTCCCTTGCAGTAGGTGCTGTGCAGAAGATTGTCATCCGGAGCCTGAAGCGGGGTAACGGGGGTGCCCGTGTGCCCGGGGGGGTGCGGGCCAGGCTCTGCATGCATCTGGCCCTGCACTGCATGTGTCTGTCCACTCTGGTGTGGAGCAAGCTGCTGGGGTTGGGGGGATGGGAAGCTCTCTGGGCTGGCGAGGGCAGTCCTTGCCCCGCTGGCCACCCCTCCTTGCTGTGCCTCCCCAGAGAAAAACCGGCGTGCCAGCATCCTGGGCCCCATGGGCATCGCCAGCCTGCAGCCCAACAGCAGCGACCCCGAGTCCCGGCTCCCGCACATCCAGGACACTGCTGCACGTCTCCTCAGCCCCGATGAGGTGACAGCCGTGCTCCGCCACTGCTCCCGGGTATGCACGGAAGGCAGAGCGCAGGCGGGGCACAGGCAGGGCGGGGCTGCCACCCTGGGCTCATCCCTGGAAAGCTCCTGCATCCTAGTGGCATGGCGAGCACTCTGTGCCCATGCTTCATTCTGGGAGTTAAACTAAGTCACGAGCGAGGGAGCATCCATCCACTGACCCCCCTCCTGTGCCCACAGTACCTGCACGAGGGCAGTGTGGAGGATTTGGTGCGGCCACTGCTGGCCATCCTGGACCGGCCCGAGAAGGTCCTGCTGCTGCGAGACGTGAGGTGAGTGCTGCTGGGAGGTATCTGGGTAGCCCAATATTGCCCAGCCTGGTGTGACTGAACTGGAGCCTCACACATGCTCTTCAGCCCAAATCACATTCCATCCCAGAGGCTGCTACAATCTGTCCCCACCTTTTTGCCTTGGCAGGAGTGTGGTAGCCCCCACAGACCTGGGCAGGTTTGACAGCATGGTGATGCCCCTGGAGCTGGAAGCCTTTGATGCCCTAAAGAGCCGCTCAGGTAGATCCCAGCTCCCCAGGGACCTTGACTGAGGGAAGGTGGTGGTCAGGAGTGGGTGCAGCTCAGGAGGTGACTTAGGGCTCTCCCTGACTGCAGTGCGCTCACCTGCCCTCCGCCCGGCCCACCATGACGTTCCCCCCAAGAGACACCTCATCACACCAGTGCCTGGTAAGTGCCGGCTGTAGGAACTGCCTGGACACCGGGCTGCCCAGCAGGGACGGGGGGAGGGAATACATTGGCACTTTGCAGGAGGAGAAAGGGACCTGGGACACCTGAGTGCAAGGGACTCCCAGGGAAGAGGGCATCTGGTGTCCCTGGGTGTTGGGAAGAATTAGAGCAGCAAAATCTGTGGATCTTGGGAGGTGGGGTTCTTGAGGAGAAGGACATGGAGTGCCTGCAGAGAGTTGGGGTGTCTAGGGGTCCCTAGATGAGGAAGATCTGGGGCTCTAGGTGGCAGAGGACCCAGGGCTTTGGGGTACTCATGCAAGGCCTGTGTGGCAGGGGTCCCAGGGAGCAGGGCTGTGGGTCCCTGGGGAGATCCCTGAGCTCCTCTCGTTGCAGACTATCGGGGCGGATTCCTGCTGAAGCCAGCAGGGACCCCAGAGCCGGAGGAAGCTGGGGAGCAGCAGGCGAGCCCAGCCCGTCCAAGAGCTTCCCCCAGCCCCCGCCGGCTTCACCCCCGCACCTACACCCCACTCCCTGACGTGCCAGTGGATGCCTATGCCTCCGCCAGCCGCCCCCTGCCCACCGTTGGCCCTCGGTCCCCCAACTGGCTGCTGGCTGAGCCCCCCCCAGGCAAGGGGCATGGGCACTCTCGCAGCCCCCGGGCCACCTGGCGCAAGAAGCCCCCTGGGACAGCGCCTGACAGAGAGGCCGAAGTGCTGGGGAAGCCCCAGCGGGCACGGCCCCCTCTTGCCCCTGTCTTTGGGGGGCCAGGGGGTGAAGCGAGGGCTGGGGCAGCCACCAATGGCCCCGAAGATGCTGGCAGGGAGGAAGAGGAGGAGGAAGAGTATCATCTGCTCACTGTCACTCTGTCCAAGCTGAAGCACTCGCTGGGTGGGTGGCACACGGGTGGGTGGCACATGGGTGGGATCCCAGGGGTGGGGTGAGGACCCTTCTCTTGGCACCAGCATCAGTGGGATGGGTGACGCCCCCTTGGCAAGGGGCAAATACAGAACATTCCTCCAAAATTAGAATGGGGGGGAAGAGCTGTCCCTGCCCCATGTAGGACCTACCAAAACAGGGCAAGACAGAGGCGCAGCTGCCCTGAGAAGGTGGTGCCATGCGTGGGAGTGGGTGGGGGTCCAGCCTACCCAGGTGTGAGTGTCTCATGGCTCCCTTGCAGGGATCAGCATCTCTGGTGGTATTGAGTCAAGGGCACAGCCGGTGGTGAAGATTGAGAAGATCTTCCCTGGTGGAGCTGCCTTCCTCAGTGGCATCCTCAAGGTACGGGGGTCCCAGCACATGCCAGGGGGTGGGCAGATATCCAGACACTCCCATCCCTCAGTGCTGCTGGGTTACTGGCAGTCCTGTGGCACCCCAAAAGCAGCTGCACTTCACCCTGCTGCCTTCCCTTGTGGGGAGCCAGGCTGGGCAGGAGCTGGTGTCAGTGGATGGGGAGAGCCTGCAGAATGTCACGCACCAGAGGGCTGTGGACATCATCCGCCAGGCCTACCACAACAAAGCCAAGGAGCCCATGGAGCTGGTGGTGCGGGTGCCTGGGCCACCTCCGGAGTGATGCTGCAGCCCCTATTCGAGGAGCCATGCTGTGTTCCAGAGGAGCCAGATGGCTCATTCCTGCACCGAGCTGTGGCTGGTCTCAGTGCAGCCAGAGGGTGTGAGAGCCAGACCTGCCCCAAGGGCGTGGAGCAGCTGCCCACGGCGGGACACAAGGGAGGGCAGCACTGGCAACACAGAAGGACAAGTGGTCCCTGACCCTGCTCTGGACACACAGACAGAGTCCTGAAAAAAACACAGCCAGGGGCTTGTTTTTAATCGCCGTTTCCGGGTGGTACACGGACGAGCCAGGCTCTGGGAACGAGACATGACTAAAATAAAGTACAAAAATCCCCCCCTGGAGCCAGGGGTGACCAAGCCACAGCTGGGCACAGCCAGACTTTTCCTTTGGTTTGACCCCCCCATGGGTGCCCAGCAGGGCACCCCCACCTCTGCCCATCCCCAGGGGTGTCCCCAGGGTGTCCCCAGCTGGCACATGCAGCTCCACGCCCCTCTCCCCTGGCAGACTGGGCATCACAGAGGCATGGGCTTTTGGGAGTGGGGGGGGAACAGAGGGATGCTGGGGGCAAGGGCATGGGAAAGGCACTGAGGGCAAGCTGCCCTGTGGCAGGGGTGAGGGGGCACAGACTGGTGGGGTGTGAGTTGGGAGAGGGTGATATGTTTTGGTAGGTCCTATAAAAATAGAGTTATTTAAAATGGCACAGAAACGAATTCCCTGACAAACACACAGAGGGGCATGAGGGAGGCTGGCATGGGCAGGGACAGGGCACACGCCAAGTGACTGGGTGACAGTGCCAGCAGGGATGAGAGGGAGGGGACAAGCCAGCCCTCTCCCTGCCCAAGGTGACCCTGGCTGAAGCCAGTGCTGCTAATCCCCAGGCGCTAAGAGGATCAGCAGAAACCAGTTCCGGGCAGCCCCAAGGCCAGGACTCAGCACCCACCTGACTCCACATCTCACGGGCACCCTCCACTGTGGTGGGCACCGATAGACCCTCGCCCCAAGACCTCAGTGCTGGGGAAGGGGCAGCGCCTGTGGTCTCCTCTGCCCCTTCACGGTGCCAGCAGTTCACAGAGCTGGGGGACAGCAGGGGCCCCCCACAGCCCCACAGCTCCCAAAATCACAGGGGCTGGAGGCCCCTTCAGCCCTCCAAGCATGGGGCAAGGACATGCAGCATCTCAGATCTCGGTGGCTGTGATCTCCTCAAAGGGCGGGTCCGGTGGGTCACAGGGCTCAGGCAGGGGGTCCTCGCCCTGAAGCCGGAGATGCTGGAGCCGCTGCTCAAGCCGCCGGTTGCGCCGGTACATCTGGATGTAGCTGTATTGCAGCTGCTTCTGGTAGCGGATGACCCGCTCCTTCTCGCCCTGCCACGTGCCGCGTTCCTGCTCGAAGGCATCCCGCTGCTCCTGCCCACGTCGCCGCTCCAGGGCCACCTCTGCACGCAGCCGCTCCAGCT
This sequence comes from Lichenostomus cassidix, assembly GCF_008360975.1. Lineage (NCBI taxonomy): Eukaryota > Metazoa > Chordata > Aves > Passeriformes > Meliphagidae > Lichenostomus > Lichenostomus cassidix. The sequence continues at coordinate 12,442,480 of NC_139487.1, read as the reverse complement.
GCCGCCACAGCCCCATGCTGCCCCGGAGCTCCTCGCCGGCTGGGGGACATCCCTCACCAGGTTGGGGGCACCCTTCACCGGTGCCCGGGGGGCATCGCCCACGGGCAGCTTCCCGCAGCCCCACCACCTCCTGCTCGAGCCGGCCGGCTTTGGCGCGGAAGAGGTCGGCCTCACTCTTGCGGCGCTGCAGTTCGTTGGCACAGACCTCCAGCTCCAGCGCCTTGAGGCGGGCGGCCTCCTGCAGCCCCTGCGCCCGCCGCTCGCCTGCCTGCAGCTGCGCCCGTGCCTCCCGCAGCTGAGCCCGCAGCCCCAGCAGCTCAGCGCCCCGCTGCGCCAGCTCCGCCTGCGCTTCCTTCAGCTGCTGCTTCAGCAGAGAGATCTCCCCCGACTTCTGGCACACCTGTGGGGACGACGGGGCTCAGGTGCTGGCCAGGACCCCCAAGCCGTAGTCTGCACCCCCTGACACGCCTGGTGCTGCTGGGCAACTCACCTCCCACTTGGTCTCCTCCAGCCGGGGTGCCAGCTCGGTACGCTCCCGCTGGAAGGAGGCGCAGCGATGTTCCAGCAGCTCACGCTCCTGCAGCAGCTGGGCCAAGTCCTCCTGCAGCTGCTTCTTTTCCTGCTGCAGCTGCAGCACCTGGAGCTGCAGGACCTGCTGCCCCCGATGTGCCGCATGGGCCGCCTGCCGTGCCTGGGCTGCACACCGCTGCCGCAGCCCCTCCAGCTCCTGCTCACACCGACGCTGCTTCTCCTCAAACACCTGGGCCAGGGGATGCACAGGTGCTGGGAGGGCAGCATGGCAGCCTCCCACTTCAACTGCCATCTCCAAGACCGGCATCACAGGAGGGGGCAGCACATCTCCCCCAAATGGAGGAAGGGTCCATGAAGAATGCAATGTGGTGGTACACACCTCCTTGTGCTCCCCTATCCTTCTGGATGATGGCCCCCCCATGTTAGCACCTCCAGAGCCTATAGGGCTCCTCCAGTTCCATCACAAGCAGGGAGAAGCTGCAGATCCCAGGCTCATTCAAAATGGGCACCCCAGTCTGTACAACTGGTGCCATGGGCCATACAAGGCTCCTCCATGGACTACATAGGACCACCCAACTGGTGGGAAAAACCCACATACCGAGACGCACAGCAAAAAGAGTCCCCCTGCAAGGGTCACCCCAAAGTGGGTCCCTACCTCCAGCAAGGGGGTATGTCCACACAAGGTGCCCCAGGGAGGGAGACAGGGACAGGACATGAGGACACCAGGGACATACCTGGCAGATGGCCACCTCATTTTCATCCAGGCTGTCACGCAGGAGCCGCAGCTCGGCCTCCCTCTCCCGCAGCTTGTCCTCCAGCTCCCGCACCAGCATGGCCTCCTCACCAGGCAGTGGAGAGCGCCCACAGGAGCCACTCTCCGAGGAGGGCCGGCCCCGGCCGTTCAGTGAGCCTGTGCTCTTGCTGGAGGATGAGCGCCCGCTGTCCGAGTTGGAGGGGCGGCAGCCGCCCGGGGGGTCGAGGGGACCATGGGGAGTGGTAGGCAAGGCACCCACCTCTGGGTGCTGGCTGCAGCCCGTGCTGTAGGTGGGCAGGCTGGAGAGGGAGTTGCGCCCCGAGTCCGAGAGGGTGCTGGCACGGCAGCTCAGAGAGCCAGGTTTTTCAGCACCCAGCAAGTGGGTGAGGCTCACTTGGCTCTCCGAGAGCCCCAGACGCGTGCCTGGCTGGGCACTCCGAAGCTTGGATACCACTGGCTTGAAGGCCATAGGGCGGATCAGGGTCTTCTCCACATTCTGGTAGGAAAAGAGGGAGTGTGAGCAGCTGGGGAGGGACCCATTAACCCCAAGAAGGGCTGCCTAGGAATGTTACAGGGGATGCCCCCAGCCTGGATGCCTTCACACCCAAGGAGACATGGGCCAATCACCACCACATCATCCCCTTTCCATGGATGTTCAGGTGAGTTCCCCAAACACCCTTGGCATGATGGAGGGGACGTTAAGAGCACGGGGATTGCCACTTCCCCAGGGACACCAGAAGTGTGGCTGTATGACCCCATTTCACACATTTGAGCCAACAGTCCCAGTGTGGCATGGGAAGTAAAGTCAAGACCCCAGCACGCACCCACCCACCCTGCTGCTGCCCCTCCTACCTCTTCCAGTTTGCCAGAGACAGGCACAAGCTTGGGGGGTGGCCCTCGAAGGTGATCACTTGGTGCTTGGTCATCATGGAGATCATCTGAGTCGCTACAAGGGCTGACAGGAGAAGAGGCATCGAGCCAGTCACCACAGAAGCCACCATTGGCATAGGAGTGGGTGACACCGGGCACAGACACACGGGGCTCCTCAGGAGAGGGCCGGAGTAGCCCTTCTGGCTTGCAGTAGGAGGCAGTGGAGGGGTCCCCATTGCTGGCGCAGTCGTGGCGAGGCCGGACAGGCAGGAGGCTGCCCACGCTGCCCATGGTGGCAGGGGGTGAGCGGGTGGCAGCGCGGAGCTGTGTGGCCCCCTCAGCAACAGCCTCAAGGGGCACTGGCAGCGTCTGCACAATGGCCATGGCGGGGGGGCCCCCGGCAGGCAGGGGCGCACGGGCAGCCTGCAGGCAAGAAAGACAGGGCATCAGAGCCATGGGTACTGACAACACTGCCCCACCAGCTGCCAGCAACCCCAGGTGGGCATGGGGGCATCCCCAGGTCCCCAGTCACCATCCCCAATCCTATAGGTGAAGGTTGGCCCAAAGTAAGCAGGCAGAAGGAGATGCCAAATGAACCAGAACACCATCAGGATTAACTGGGAGAGTGGTACTTGCAACCCCCAAGTTGGCCTCAGCACCCCAATGGAGAAGCCTGGAGCTGCAAGGGGCTGTGGGGTGCTGGTGGCATTGTAGGGCAGTGGCAATGCAGTCCTGCCTCATGCCGTGCCCTGGCGTGACCCTGCCATGGGAAGCATGCCAGGACTGGAGGCGAATCCCGAGAGGCCTGCAGAGAGCTGGCTCACAGGCAGCCTGCCCGCCTGTCTGCCCCATGGCATCCACCAGTGCAGCCTCACAGAGAGCCGGGGACAGCCCCACACACCAGGGTCTGCCACCTCCTCTGCCCCAGAGCCCCCAGCTCTCAGCAGTGACCCCACGGATGTTGCTTCCCACCCCAAACCATGCACAATGGGGCACAGAGCTCCCTGGAGAGGGCCACCGAGGGGGAAGCTGCCTGGTGGGCACCAGGCTCTTTCCCAGCCCCAAGACACGGAGGCTTGTTCCCACCCCCTCCAGCTGGGGGGGCTCTGCCGGTCTCTGCTGTGACTCCCCCTGCCCCAACCCACGCCATACGCCCGCGTGACAGGAGCCGGCCGACGGGCTGGATCCATCCCCCGCTGCCTCATCGCATCTTGCACATGGCTGCGGCTGGCACAGGGCGCGGGCGGGGGGGGGGCACTGCCCGCACGGTCTCGCCCGCCGAGCTGTCACCTGAAATCAATCCGCCTGCCAGCGCCCGGGGAGGGGCGAGCAGGGGAGAGATGCCGGCGAGCCAGCCCCGCCGCCACCGTCACCCCCACCGGCACGTGCCACCCCCAGGCACCGCAACCTCACACCGTGCTCGTGATACCCTTGGGTGGGCAGGTGGGTGACCCCCACTCCCAGCTCCGCTCACCTCGCCAGCCGCTGCCCATCCGTCCGGTCCACTCGGGCCCCCGCACGGTGAACAGGGCTCCGCCGGCCCCTGAAGCGGGGAGGAGGAAGAAGAGGGGGTAAGGGGGTTGAACGGCAGAAGGGTCCCCGCGCTCCCCGCTGCCCACTCCCCCGCCAAGTCCCCTAGCCGGCACGGCCAGGGCAGGTGGTGCCAGCGTGGCACTGAGGGTGGCAGCGGAGCCCGGCGGCGGGTGCACTGCTCCTGGCACCCAGGGTGGGCTGTGGTCACCCTGGGAGGTGTGGTGGGGATAAGAGTCCGCCATGGGGACCTGCCGCTGCCAGACGAACAGGAATCAGGGATCAGGAACCTCAAAGGGACATCTCATGGCCCCCAGCCCAGACAGCCAAGACACAGTACCCCACCCCAGCGAAACTCCCCCGGGATGTGCAGGTCAAGGGGACGGACAGCCCTGGGGACAGTGGGTCCCTGCACAGCCTGGAGGGGACACCGTCGCTACTGGGGCCGCGCCAGGCAGGCGGTGGGAACAGACTCCATCTTCTCCCTCCCCCCAGTCCCCCGACCCGCCGGGAGGGTCCCATCGCCACCCGGGAGGGAGGGAGTGCCCAGCCCGGCCTCCAGCCACCCAGTAAAACCAGTCAGCAACTGGGGTGGCGTCACCTCCAGCCACTCCGGCCGGAGCACAGCGTTGCCGGATCCCACCGTTCCGACCCCTAAATGGCAAGGGAACACTCGCTCCCTGCTCGGCTAGACCCCGACCCTGAGCTGCTGTGATAATTCCGGGCCCCTGGGGACCCCCATGCCTCGACGGCACCTCAGGGCCATCCCAGGGCAGGGGAAATCAGCCCCCCGTCCCTCCCCACACACTCGGCACATGTGGGATGGACACCATCCGTGCCCGGCTGTGCCCCTCTCCAGGCCCCCAGCATCCTGAGATTCCCTCGATGGTGCTGCCCCCCTTGCCCGCCCAACGCCCCCATCCCCCCCGCCGCCCCACTGAGCCCCACAGCGCCCAGCTTGTCCCATGGTGCTTCCAACCGTCCCAACCCCACAGCAGCCTCAACTTCCCCATGGCGTCCGTGGGCCCCAATGCCCTACAGCTCCCCTAAAGTGCCCTAAACCATCCACAAAGTTCCCCATGACACCCCTACAATGCTTCACGGCTCTCCTGGGCCCCTGCTGCCCCACACCTCCCCTAAAGTGCTCCTAAATCACCCCCAAAGTGCTCCAAAACACCCCCAAAGTGCCCCATGGAGCGCCTAGGCCTGCACTGCCCCACAGCTCACCCCGAAACACCCCAAAAGTGGCCCGCGACCCCTTCAACTGCCCCATTGAGCCCCTGGGCCTCTGCATTCGCAGGACCGTCCCGAAGTGCCCCTGAAACATCCCCAAAGCACCGCAAGAAGCGCCAGGGCCGCCGCTGCCCCCCCCAGCCTCCGGACCCCCCCAAATCGGCTCGGGGGGGCCCGGTCCCACAACACCCCGAGCACCGGCAGCTCCCCCCGAAGCGCTCTGCCACCCAACTCCCCGGAGCGCCCCCGCGGCCCGCCGGCCCCGCGGGACCCCCGGGCGCCCCCGGCCCGGCCCCCGCACTCACCGCGGCCCCGCCGCCGCCTCCCGCGCCGCGCCGCGCCCCGGCCCCGCCCCGAGCAGGCCCCGCCCCCGAGCGGCCACGCCCCCCACAGCTCCGCCCCCACCGCGAGGCCACGCCCCCCGCGGGCAGGGGCACGGGGGCACCGAGGGGTACGCGGGGCACCCCCCGCCTGGGGCACCTTCCCCCAGTACTGGCCCAGGCACGTCCGTTCCGGGGGATTCTCGGAGCTCATACCCCTCTCTGGCCCAGCCAAGCCCCCCGTCTCAGGGCTCTGCACCCCCAAAGTGTCCCCATCCCTCTGGGGTCAGTCACCCTCTAGGTTATGCTCCTCCGCAATTATTTGGTGAGCCCAGCACTCTGCTAAGGGGTCTGCGGGTCTCTGCGCCACTTGACATCACACCATTCATCCCCATGAGTTGTTACAGCTATTGCCACCCCCCAGCCTTTCTGAGAGACCCACACTGGGGGCAAAAGGAGAATAAAATAAGCCCTCATGAAACCACCTGCCCCCGGGGGGCTGGGATCACCCACGGTCCCCCCACAGGCTCAGATTCTTTACCCCCTCCACAGCCCATGGAGGGATGAGTGTGCGATGGGGTCTTGGGCTACCCCACTGCCTCACTTCCACTCTAGACCCCATGACAGCACCTGATCTGAACTAGACTGGGCCAGTGAGATGGAGGGGGCCCTTGGGCTGAGGGGGGACACCCACAGCCCCCACCCACACTGCCATGCAAACCCTGACCCAGCTCCACTCCCCCTGCCTTACCTCTTCTTCCCCAGGACCTGCCTCAGCCATCACCCGGGTCCTGCCTGTGGGTGCTCACACCGGCACTGACAGCACCCAAGGGTGCTCCCCAAGGGTGAGCTGGTGCACCCCGGAAACCCAGGGCTGGGTGTGTACCACCCGCCTGCTCTGGGCCCTCATTATGGCTCAGGTTAAAACTATTCCCAGCACGGAGGTTGGTAATAATCCAGTGTGCCAGGGCTGGGGCAGGATGCTCAGCACAGCAGGGACATCCTCAGGGGGCCACCTCCTCCCCAACCAAGGTACCCTCCCCAGACCCAGGGTACTCCAGTCACAGAGACAGAAGAAGCACTCATATTTATGCTTTAATAAAACTAGAAAGAGAAAAAAATCAAAGGGATTAGACCAAGATCCAGCCACGGACACTCCCTACCATGGCAAGGACTAGTCAGGTCACAGTATTTGCTGCCCGTAGCCCTGAGGGCAGAGGGATGGCAGCCCCCCCAACCCAGCAGAGCAAGGCAGGGCTGTTCCCCACATGATCTCACTGCTGGTAATGCCCTCCAGAGAAAGGGGCTTGAAAGACCCTGAGAAAAGGGGGCCAGGTCAGGTGCCAACTGAGTGGGTAGAGTTCCACATCACACCTGCTCCCACCCTGGAGCATGAGCCACCCACAGTTTCCCACACTTTCCTTCACCTTTCCTTTCCCTTGCTGGCTCCATCCCAGCCAGGATTGAGCCCACAGACCCCATTTGTGATACAGGGTTTCTACTACATGTCCCTCTGCACAGCTGCCCCCCACAATCCCTCCCATGTAGTGACTGCTCAGGATTTCAGCTCCATTTTAGACACAATTTAACAATCTGCCCCAAGACCAGAGATACCAAAGTTTTGGGGCTGCAGATCATCCCAAGCTTACTCTGTCTCCTCTCCCACCATGCTCCCAGCACTCGGCACCTACACGGAGCAGCCAGTGTTTGTGAAAGCACCTTCCCCAGCCACTCTTGGCTAGGATGAGCCCACTCCTCTCATGGTGGTCCCCCACCTCAGAGCCACTATGCTGGTGGTCAGGAGGTTGGTTCATGCAGGAGAAAGGGCCACAGAGGCACATGGCAGATGCTCCCAGGGAAGAGGAGCTGGCATATTCTGGCCTTGTGCTGCCAGAACTAGTCCCTGTCCCTCCAGATGAAGACACCTGCTGGGTTCATGGCTTCTTGGAGGCTCCTGAGCGTCCCTCAACAGTTTTCTTGGCTGAAAGCTCCTTCTCCTCCTTCATTTTCTTCAGCCTGACCTTGCTTTTGGAAGACGAGAAGGAGAGCGAGGCCTTGCTGAACTCCAGTGGGAAGATACCCACATCTCCATCAAAGCGATTCTTGGACACCTGCAGGTAGCGCTTCCCTGGCCCCGTCACCAGCTTACGGTCCTGCAGGATGAGGACGTTGTCGGCCTCCTGGCTGGCCTGGGGGGAGGAAAACATCTCCAGGAGGCTGCCAGGAATGCTGCCAGAGTCACAGCAGAGCAAGGCAGAGCTGTTCCCCATGTGGGGGACAGGCCACAGGCTTCAGAGATGCTCAAGAATGCTTGCCCAGCTTCTTTAAGCTCTGTTACAGGGCACCCCAGCCCACAGCAACTCCAGCACTTCCCCAATACCAACCCCTTGTGTTCCCCTGGAACACCCGTGACCCACCAGGCACACCCTGTGCCACAGCACACCCTAGGGAAATGGGATCACGAGAGGGCTGTGCACAGCGAGCACTTCCTGCCCACCACTGCCTGGTTGGTCAGCATCACGGAAGAGACTGGAGTACTTAGACAGCCCATCCCCACACCCTCCCTGCCTCCCTCTTTAATTATCTCCTACTACATTCCACTCACAGTCAATGAGTATTAATTAACTGCACCTAAAGCCCCAGTAGAGCTTTAGCTGACAATGGGTTTGCTCTCTGCCTGCATCAGGACTCTGAGGGACATCCCACACCATTCAAGTCCCCAGTGATGATCCAGGGTGCTGATGGGAGCTGGGGATGACTGCCCAACATATCCTAGCCCCTTCCTGGGAATACGCTGTGCCCAAGGGACAGGAAGGGCCGCCCTGGCCCAGCTCACCTTGGCAGAGCCAAAGATGGAGGCTGTCTGTAGCTCCTTCTCATCATCCTCCTTGCGAGGATGGATGATCAGGGTGATGTGACACGTGTTGTCCGTGGCAAACTTGCGGAAGGCACCAACGATGTAGTCCTGGGCAGCGAGCCTGCCACAGCAACAAGAATGGCATCAGGGAACTGCCACTGCTCAGTGGCGGGAGCAGCGAGGTGCTGATCCACACAGCAGGAAGCACCCAGGAATGTGGGCTTGCTCTCCATGAGGCAACCAAGCCCACATGGGAAGAGGGATCTGGCACAGCAGGGATGGCTGGTAAGCTGCTCACCCCTTCCCACCTCCTCCTCCCTAGGGCAGTGGTTGCCCTTTAATATAACAGGGTGGCCAGACAGGAGTAAAGGGGACACCCCATGTGGGTCCCAAGCCATGCCGTGGACACCTGACAGGGACACCTCCAGCAGTGAGCGTGGCACAGGGAGGAAGGGTTGGAGTGCAGAAGGGCTACCTGTCCACAGAGAGGTGCTCGTGTCCCATCATGAACTGGAGATTGTCGACGACCACGTGGGTGATGTCATACATGTAGACTGCGTGCTGCATGGTGTCAATCACTGTCCTGAGCAGGAGAGACCAGAATCAGCCCCAGGGATTAGCGGAGGTAGGGATGGAAATGCTGAGCCAGGCAAAGGGACACAGAGAAAAAGCTGGAAGGTACCAGTCTGGGTCCTGATGGGACCTGGGCATACCCACCTCTGCATCTGCCCTACTATACAACAGGTGCAGCCCTATCCCCACAGGTAAAGGCAGTTGGGATCAGGAGGACCCAGCTGCTGCCCAAACAGTCCCTGCCTACTGCCCTGCAATGCCCCCAGCCCACAGGGATCCCCAGGGCACATGGGGATGCATGCAGGTGCCATAGTGCCTGAAGAATAAAAGGAGCTGGTGGTGCCTGTCCTCCCTCTTCAGCAAACAGCAGACTGCATGTAAGCAGGGTGTGGGGGGACATGTCCTGCCATGGGCACAGGCTGGCTTCAGAGCAGCCACCCAGCACAGGGTCAAGTTCCCTCCTTCACCCCCACCCCAGCAAGAGGCTGTGAGAATCCCCATGACAGAAGGAACACAGGTGGTTGGCCACACAGTATCCACACACCAACCCTGGGACTTGAACAGTCCCAACGTGCCTCCTGCCAGCCCCAAATCTGTGACTCACTGCGGGGGAAGAGCCCCAGCTCCCCAAGGCCCTGCAGCACATGCCGTAAGGGGTAAATGCCACCGGGAATGGAGATGCAGGACCATACTTGATGTTCTGCTGGCCATGAAAGGTCATGAAGTAGAGCGGGAGCTCCTCGAACCGATCAGCCCACTCATCGTACAGCTCTAGATGGTCCTCCAGGCGCCGGCCAGCAAACTGTGTCAGCATGATCTTGGCCAGGCGGACGTTGTTGATCTCAAAGCTGCCCCACAGCGTGCACACTCCCTGCATGCACAGGTCGAGTGCATACTCGCTGATAAACGTGGTCTTCCCACTGCCTGTTGGGCCTGATACAAGGACAACAACAGCAGAAATCAGCTGCAAGAGATGATCTAACTCATCATGAACGTGCTGAGGTGCTGTTTAGAGGTGAAAGCCCCAGGGAGCGGACTAAGAAAAGCCCATCTGCAGCACTCACACCACAAAAAAACTTCTTGTGCCACACTGCACATCTGGGAACTTTGGTATGGCCTCCCGTAGCCTATGGGTGCCCACAGGCCCCTGTGAAGAGCTGGGCAGCCAATGGGGAGAGCACAGGGAGGGCTTAGACAAGAGGTGGCAGGTGGGAGCTGGGATAAGGGACTGCCCAGGACTTTCTTTGCTACACCAGGCAGGGAGCCCATCACCACATGGGCATGCAGGTCCCACCGCACTGAGGAATGCCCCCCAGCCTCTCACACACCCGCAAGACAGGCTCAGCCAAACCCGTGAGCAGAGAGAGATCTGTGAGACTAGTGAAGCACCACCCCCAGGAGGATGAAGCCACCAAAGACCTTTCTGCTCCCCCTGACCACCATTGTGCCCGTTACCTGTGAAGATGGTGAGCTCCCCTCTGCGGTGCCCTTTGAGGAGCTTGTTGAGCTCGGGGAAACGTGCCCACTTAATACCAGCCACCTGCTCGGTGTTGACCAGCTCCCCAAACACCTCCTCGCGCAGCTGCCGGAAGGAGACAATGGATTTGTGGCTAGCAAGCAAGGCAGAACGCAGGATCTTGGTGACGTTCAGGCCCTGGTTCAGAGCCTCCAAGGGCCGGGGCTGCAGGTTGCCGGGGCGCACCAGAGAGCAGCGCTTGAGGCTCAGCTTGCGGGCAAAGAGCTTGGCAGCTTCCCAGGAGCGCAAGTCCTCGCCGAGCCACAGCGTGATGCGCTTGAACTGCTCCAGGTAGGGGAGAAGGGAGGGAGGCAGGGAGCTGGCCCCCCGTGGCAGGGCCAGGCTGGCCACTCCTGCGGCTTGGTGCAGGGCCAGGGCATCCAGCTCCCACCCAGTTAAGACCAGCTCTGTGTTTTGGCGGCCAATCAGAGGCAGCCCAAAAAGATTGCGATAGGAATCGAAGCGGGGTAAAGTCTCTTCCACATAAGTTATTGTGTCCCCCTTTCTCTCCACCCTCATGAGCTTCAGGCCCTTCAGGGTCGCATCTTGAGGGCTGAACCAGGGGAAGACGAGAGACCTGGCAGTCCTCAGATAACGCACCCCGAAGCGTTTCAGGGTGGCATCTGTCACCATGGAGATACCAAACAAAGCCTTAGTCTCCTTGATCTCCTTCTCATCCAGCAGCTCCCAGAGCGGCAGAGCCCGTTCCCAGATGCAGCGGGCATCCTCGCGAGCCTGTCGCATTTCCTCCTCAATCTCCTCCGAGCTGGCAGGGGGAACGGGGGTAACGCCACGGTGCCGCAGCTCCACGTTAGCCTGGAAGTCCTGCCAGGTGCCCTCGGCCAGGGTGGCTGTGCACAGGAAGCTGCCCGTGGTCTTGTCAATGAAAAGCGTGTACGGGGCATTGGCGGACAGCTGCTGGCCCCCGCGATCGCCGGTGAAGAGGCTGGGGGTGTGCAGGCAGCTGTACCCATCGTGGAAAGGGATGTCCTGCGCCCGCAGGTACTGCCGGATCTCGGTGATGGAGACGGAGGGCACGGGCCCGTCGGGGGAGGGCAGCACGTCCTTCTTGTAGCGCCGCTGGCCGACGCGGCCCGGCGCCCCGGGGCTCTGCGAAGCTCCCTTGCTCCTGGGCCCCCCACATAGCAGCGGCAGGAGGCGGCTGGTGGCTCTGCCGGGCCGCAGGGGCACCAGCGCCATCCTGACCGCCCTGACACCCGCCCGCGCCGCCGCCCCTCCGCATGGGCGGCTGCCCCGCGGCCCCCGGCTCCGCGGAGCCGCTCAGGCCGCAGCCCCCACGTGTGTCCGCACGGACACCGCCATTGCCTGGTCCCTCTCCTGCGCGTCACTTCCCGGCGGGGTCGGGGCATCCCCGTCCCGCCCCTCCCGCCGGTTCCGGCTCCGGGTGAGCGCGAAGCCATGACGGGCCGCGGGTCGCCCAGCCGGTTCCTGACCGCCGTGCTGCACAACGGTGTGGGCCGGTACGTGCGGCAGCTCCAGCGCCTGCAGCTCCTCTTCAGCCCTACCGCGGCCGACGCCCGCGGCGCCAGGTACCGCCGGAGGCACCACCCGAGTGCCGGGGATGGGGCGGGGAGAGCCTGCTGACCCCTTAACTGGCGGGACGGGTCTTCCCCTTGCCCTGTCAGCGTGGGGAAGAGACGGTGCTGCTGCCCATGATCACAGGGGAGCGGTGGGGTTGTGACCCTCAACCTCCTGCCAAACGGGGCAGGAGCTGCAAGGCGGCACCAGGGGCATCACCCCACATTCTGCGCTATGACTCCTTCCGTGGGCCCGGCACGGGCGAGGGGTGACCTTGGTATGGGGGCTGTGGCGATCCTCCCCCTTCTCTGGCCCGGCTGGGGCTGAGGGTCCCCTCTGGTCCCCAGGCAGTTCGTGGAGGAGGCAGCGCAGGACTTCGCCCGGCAGCACCCCGATGTCGTCCTCTACGTGAGCCCCCATTCGGGCCCGGGCCCGGCCCCGGTGCTGCGGGCCGAGTACTGTGAGTGCTGGGGGGCGCGGGGGGCTCCGGGAGTGGATGGGGTGACCCTGCCGTGCCCCGGCTCTGCACCACCTCTGTCCGGTGCAGATGGTGCCGGGGCAGCTGCTGTGGGATGGGGGATCAGGAGCTGCCCCCCGGGGGCTGCCGAGTGGGGGGATCCCGGCCTGACCCCTCGCTCTGCCGCAGTGAACGGCACGGTGCGGGAGGAGCTCGTTGCCAGCAAGACAAGCGAGGAGATCGTGCAGCTGGCCACAAAGCTGGCCAACCAGTCCGGCCTGGACATCATCCGCATCCGCAAGCCCTTCCACACCGACAACCCCAGTATCCAGGGCCAGTGGCACCCTCTCACCAACAAACCCTCCATCCTCACCGTCCAGGGCCCACGCCTGCAGCCCCAATAAAGCCTCCTCTAGCCCCATGTCTTTGCATCCATCTCTCCTGTTTGCAGAGGGACACTGCCACACCATGTCCAGACAGAGCCGTATTTATTGCTGGGGGGAATGTGGAGCTGTGCATGAGAAGTGCCAGACACAGAGTGATGCTCCTCCTTGGGGAGTTGGGGTGGTCCTTGGGGGTGGCTCATGCCCCCTTCTTGCAGCAAAAACAAGGGCTGGGGCAGGGTGGGAGAGTGTGCAACTCTTGCCTTTTCCTGCTAAGCCTCACTCTCCTGGAATAGGAGGCCTGGGCTGTAGCTCATGAAGGACCCCAGGGATTGCCACCCCTCTCCTGTTGCCCCTGCAGGGTTGAGCCCTTGGCAATGTCCTTATCATGGAGGTGCGAGCAAGGAACATGGGGGAGGACATGCACCCCCACAAGTCTGTCCCTCCCCAGCTTCTCCAGTGTCACCACACTGTCCCTGGAGCATGAAAGGCTTTTGTCACCCCCATTTCTCAGGTTCTCCCAGGAGGTGGCAGAAGCAGAAATAGTTGGGAGAATTTAGGGACCATGGCTGCTCCTAGAAAGTGTCATGAAGAGAAGGCTCCAGAGGGAGGCAGTCCCTCGTCCAGGATTCTTCTTCCTCACTGTGTGAGGACATTTCCCTGCACACGTGTTATCCCACGGGTAACAGGGCTGTGCCTGAGCCCCAGTTCTCCAATGGCACCACACAGGAGGGCAGAAACACATAGTGCTTGGGGCCACAGGGGCACTGCAGATGTCAGGAGCATGTGGATGCTGCGCTGGTCCCTTGTCACACTGTAGGGCACGGTGGTGGTGCCAGTCCTGCTGCCAGTGCATCTTGCTGCCTGCTGCTGCATCCAGCGCCCTGGGGAAAGGGGGCAGAGCCCTGTCAGGGTCGGAGGCCCTGGGAGTACCACCTCCCCAGGGCACCCAGCCCTGTATTTCACCTGTGGCCTCTTCGCAGTGAGCACATGCCCCTTCACCAGCTGCTCCAGGGTATTCAGGACATCAGCTCCTCACCCTGTCTCTTGTCCATCGCCAGGCCATCCTCTCCCAGAGAGGAAACCCTGAGGGGGCAGATGTGGGAGACCGGGCAGGGGCTGGAAGCCACTGAAGCCACCCCTCACAATGTGAGATGTGTCCAGGGCCCCTCTCCTGCCTGAGAGCAGGCAGCTGGGGAAACCCTGCCGGCCCTGTACCAGGAAGGGATCCTGCACCCTGTGAGGCACAGTGTGTCAGCCCTCAGCCCCCCTCCCTGCTCTTCACCCACCTCTCAGCAGCTGTCCAGCTCCTATGTGCTGAGGGATGCCCAGCAGGGCTGGCCATGCGTCCACAACAGCGTCTCTTGCGCCTGGACAGACAGAAACTCTCCCTCCCCATGGTGTCCACCTTCAGCCAGGTGCCAGCTCCTGTCTCCAGCTTGTGGCCACCGTCGGTGAGTTTTTATATATAAATAGAGCTCCAAATTTAAATAGATACTTCTTTTTTTCTGTACAGCAAGTCTCAAAAGTGAGTGAAAAGCCAAAGGAATGGCCAAGCCTGGGCCCGGCCATCCAGGAGGTAGTTTTGCCTGAGTCTTGTAACACTGCTGGCAAGGGGTGGGAGAAGGGGCTGGAGGGGAGGAGGGTCCCACTGGCAAGACCCTCCTCCCCGGCCCCTACACGGAGCTCTCGTCCAGCTTTTCCACCAGTTGCGTGTGTTTCCGCTTCTCCAGAATTTTGCTGAGCTCCTCCGTGAAAGATGCGCTGTAGAGTGGGGAGGCCAGCGGCTCCTCCTGCTGCTGCAGCAACATGTAGCTGTTGCCGTTCATCTTGCGGAGGACGTTGGGCAGAGCCCCCACACCGTTGGTCAGCTCGGCCGGCAGCGGGGGCGGCAGCGGCGGCACGGCAGCCGGCAGCTCCTTGACTGGGGAGGTGGCAGCCGTGGGTGCCTCGCCAGGGATGATCCGCAGGCAGCCATCGGGGTGGGTGAGCTCTTCCTCCTCCTCCTCCCGGTGGCCCTTGCGCAGGCAGTTGGCTGAGACGGTCTGCAGCTCCACACTGGCTGGCCGTGGCTCCCCCAACACATACTTGCCCTTGCGCTTCTCCAGGCAGGACATGTACAGGAGGATGATGCTGAGCACGGTGCAGAGCACCACCAAGGTGACAATGGCGGAGATGTAAGCCACCTTCATGTCGTTGGCCGCCTGGCTGGCAGCGTGGGGTGGCGCAGCAGCCGTAGGGTTGCGGGGCAGCTCGGGCAGCACAGTGAGGCTGTAGGCAGCCAGCAGTGTCCGGAGACCCTGCTCCTCCCCATAGCAGCGGTACTCGCCGCTGTGCTGGGGCAGCGTGTCCGTCACCAGCAGCCCATCCACCCCCACGCGCAGACGGTCCTGCCCCGTGCCCAGCACCTCACTGCCGTTCAGCAGCCACACGGCTCGGGCCAGGTTGGAGCGCTGGTCACAGGGCAGCAGCACATCGTCCCCCTGCAGCACTGTCCGGTTCTTCCACGGCTGGGAGCCTGTGGGGACACGCACTGCCTTGCACCTCTCCCTGCCGTTCTTAAGGGATGCTGGACACCAGCATCCCAGTGGTACCGAGGGGCGGCAGAGACTCACCCCGTCCAGAGCCACTCCGGCATCCCTTGTTGCCACTTTGTATGTCCTGCACCAGCCCTGTGCTGCAAGGCATGGGGGGCTTCAGCCATACAGCCTCAGCTGAGCTCCCCCCTTACAGGGTCACAGCCACCGTGATACCCACTGTCAGATGGGGTTGGCTCTGGGGTGACTGTGCCACAGGGTGACATGAAACAGCATAGGATGGGGCAAGTGGAAGGTTCATGAGACCTGGCCGGCAACATGCAACCCATCCCTACCTGTCTGTGGTGGCGATGGCACGGCAGGCCCCGCCATCCCAGGCACAGTAGGGGTCCCGGGCGAGGATGCAGTCGTAGCAGGAGGTGTACTTGGCACAGGAGGCCAGGGGCACCTGCACAATCCCACTAGCTGCCCCAACATACAGGCTCCTCTGAGAGGGAAAGGGCTGGCTCAGTATTGATCTGGCATGGTCACAGCTGCTGGGCTGTGGGTTGCCCCATGGTGCCCAGAGATCCCCCCCAGACCACAGCACAGCTCTCCCTTTATGGGTGTACCCAGCTCCCAGGCAGTGCTGATGGGTGCAGCTGGCAAGGAGGTGGCAGGCCAGGCTGGTCCCTTCCCCAGGCTACCCTGCTGGGCTCCAGCACATATCTCGAGCTGGGATGACCCAGGATTCACCTACCCCCAGTCCCCAAAACAGTGCAATGGCAGCTTCACAGCACGAGCACACCTCTCCCTACTTGTTCCACCCCTTACCTGGATGTGGGAGATCACCAGGCTCTCCACAGGCTGCAGGTCCCTGAACACCTGCACCTCCTCCACAATGTGGATGCCAGAGTTCACCACCACAGCCTTGTGGATCCAACCATCCCCTGGAGAGCAGAGCAGGCAGTTCAGGAAGGAATTTGAGGTGTGCCCTTTGCCCAGCAGAGGCCTGTCAAATTCATCCCACACTCACCCGTCCCCATGAAGAGCACATCATAGGAGTGGCCGTCCAGAGCCTGCACCCTGTCTACGGCCAGCTGGCTGTACACCACGTTCTTCTTCACCAGGAGCGGCTCCCCACCGGCTGGCTTCACCTCCTCAAACATGAGTGGGTGCAGCTTGACAAAGTCCAGAACACTGTTGGGCAGGTCCTGCGAGGAGTTGTAGCCCTTCCGGCGGGAGTGGTCCGTGATGCACTGCCCAGGGGAAATGGGGGTCAGAGGAGAATGCAGCTGCACTATGCCCCCCTGCTCTGCACCCCCATGCACTCACGGAGCCGGGCCGGGGCTCAGGCACCACACCATCGTAGCGGGACCACTTGCGAGCCCAGTCCTGGTACTCCATGTAGGGGCCCTCAAAGGCACGCTGCACTGCTGAGATGCTGTAGCGGCACACAGCCGAGGCTTCCATGGTCCTCCTGAGGAGCAGAACCTCACCTAAGCCTGGGCAGATACATGGGTGCTCCCAATGAATGCATCCCCAGGTGCTCAGCACCTGCCTGTGCATCCCCTCAAGCATTTCTGGCTCCCCCAGCACTGCAGACTTTTAGCCCAAATCATTGTGGCCGCTGCCTCACTCACCACTGTGCTGACAGTGTGAAGGCAGCATAGAAGACAGTGCTGGCCCAGCCACCCCCATCCAGGCTGCAGACACTGCGCAGCACCTCGTAGTAGGGGATGTAGCAGACCAGGCGCGCCTTCATGAAGGATGTCCACTTGCGCTGCAGAATCTTCTTCCCCCCGACGTCGCTCTGGGAGGGTGCAGGGAGCATGTCTGCACAGGCTGGATGGGTGGTCATTCCCCTCTGCCTGTGCCTCAGTTTTCCCACAGGTGGAGGCATACTGCCCCTGCACCAAGAGGAGCAGTGCTTGGCTCCCTGTGGCTGGGAACATGCCTACCTTACACACACGGGCCACCCGGGCCACTCGGGCCACCTGACTCTTGTCAAAGAAGGACGTGGTCTCCTCTCCTGCCCGCTCCGTGAAGAAGTAGTAGATTTTGTCATCATCACCCACAGGGCTGTCCTTGCTCTCCCGGACCAGCACAGATGCCACAAACTCAGCATCTGGGGACACGGAGAAAGAGGTGGTGATTAGAAACCAACCACAGAATGTGGAATGCCTCCCTGCCTCAGCTCCTTCTCATAGCAAACCACACAGGACTCCAGAGCCCCTCCCCACACCTGTTCCACATTCTCTGAGGCAATGCAGTGTCCCATGGCCCATGATGCCAGCCCACAGGATGGCAGAGCCAGGGACATCTCACCATTCAGCCAGTGCAGTGGGGACTCTTCTGTCTTCAGTGGCCGCTGGTGCAGGTTCCTCCGAATGTCAGGGAGGCTCCGAAATTCGTAGCGTGTTGCTGTGTACAAGCCTCCATCTGTGCAGGGCAGGTGCCCATCAGCATGGCCCTGCAGCCTGGGGACAGCCCCACAGGCCACCAGCATCCCATGCCCCAGGCAGACAAAGGGGAAGGACCATGTCCTGGTTTGCTAAGGTCTCTGCATGTGGAGCCCACCCAGCTGGGACTCCTCGTGGCGGTGTTGGGGATGAGGCCATGGTCAGTGGCATCCCACATGTCCCCACCAGCCCTGAAAAGGTGCTGCTTACCCACAATGAGGCCAGTGTATCCACGGGCAGGGTCATATGGGCACTTCTCCTTGCCTTCCTCGAAGTGAGACGGCAACATGAACCTGTTGGCATCCTTGAGGGAGACAGGGAGTCAGGTTAAACAGGAGGAGACAGACCCACCTTGCCTGCCAGCCTCATGCTCTCTGCAGAGGCTCCTAGCAGGGACAAAGTGATGCCCACAGCTGTGCCCATGTCCAGGCAAGACAAACCCCCCCAGCACCCTTCAGCTAGTCAGAAACACACAGCCAGACACAGCCCCCAGCCAAGAGTGGGTAGAGGGCTCTGGGAGGAAGGGGAGCCTGAGACCCAATACCACACTTTGGCATTGCATGGGCACTGGACAGGAGCCAGCTAGTACAGCCAATATTCTCAGACAGTGCCTGGCTGGCAGACACAGCTCAGCCAGGCTGGGTCCCCCCCAGGTGCTGTCCGTGTCATGGCAGGAGGTACTGTCTTTGGGGTTTGCAGTTCAAAGGATGTCAAATAATGATGGGGCCCTTCCAGCTTGGCAGCTCCTCCGCCCAATTTCCAGTGTGTGTGATGGCCAAACCGGACCAGCAGCACAGCCATGGGAACAGGCACAGCCTCTCCAGGGCTCCCCAGCCACACTGCAGACATGGTCCCAGGGCCCCTTTTGCCCCCCAGCTCAAGGAGGGAGGTGGGCGAAGGGCAATTGAGTCTCCATTGACTCAAGGTGCTACTGAAAGGGGGTCAAAGTCCCACTGCTAGTAGAACAAGGCTGCTCTTGGACACTTTGCCATGAGTCACAGCCATGTGGGGACTCCCAGACTGGCACAGGAAATTCCTGGGGAGGGGCTGCTGAGTTAGTCCTGCCCCTGTTGCCCTTCCCTGGGTGTGCTTACCACCTGCCAACAGCCATTCTGCAGCCCCTGCCACAGGAGGGGACCCTGCAACCACGGGCACTGCAGTCCAGCTCCAGGGCTGGTGCATCCCATCCTGCTGAGCCCACATGTGTCCCACATGGCACTGATCCACACCCAGCCCTCTTGCTATGGGGTCAGAGTCCAATCCCAGCGCTGGGGTGGGGACTTTGGGCACCTGCATCATGGTGGCCACGTCAAACCTACTCACCTCAGCCTGGGGGTCACTCACCCCTGCTGCGAGGCAGGGAGGGGCAGGGACAGGGGCAGAAGGGGAGTGAGGCTGTGGGTTGAGATAGTGGGAGAGGACAGGAGCTGCACCTCGCCGGGGTGACATGGTGGCAGGGGACAGGTGGCAGCTGTGGGTGAGCCGTACTCACGATGGCGGCACAGAGTGGGTGGAAGGCGTAGGTCCCGCAGGCGTAGAGGTGGGTGCTGTTCAGCCGCTGCAGGAATCGCACGTGGTTGAAGCACTCGGTCTGCGTTGGGGGGGCACAGGCGTTACAAGCTGGGAAAAGCGGGGGGCAGCCCCTCCCGAGCACCCACCCAGCGGCTCTACCTTGTTGTTTTTGCCCTTCTGCAGGCAGTCCATCTGCTTCTCTGGGGAGGCTTCCCAGTGGATCTGCAAGGAGAAGAGAGACTGCTACTGCGTGGCCTCCATCGCTGCATGGTCCCCTTGTCACTCCAAGCTCCAGCTTTTGTCAGAGCCATTAGAGATGATAAAATCCTTATTTATTTATTTAGGGAGGGATAGTTGCTCAGAGCACAAGATGACACCCTGCACACAACCCACCAGCCTGGGTGAGAGTGGTCCGACACCCCAACCTGTGGACAGGCATCCCAGAGCACTGCAGGAGCCTGGAGGATTTTGGGGTGTCCTTCCCTGAGTCAGCAAAGGAGTGTGATGCCCCTGCTGCCCCTCGTTCTGCTGGGGTGTCCCTGAAACAGGCAGCTCTCAGCTTGGGGATGTCTTTCATTACTGTCCCCATGCTGCCTGGCTGGGGAGAAAGACCAGGTGTCCACAGGGGACCTGGTGACAGACCAGGTGCAGACATCACCTCTAGGCAAGACCTGAGACGGCGAGCAGGAGGTTGAGCAGGGATAGAGTGGCCACAATTAGGACGGGGATTGGGCAGCGTGGGACAGGAGAGGACAACCAGCTGGCAGCAAGCAGAGGCTGGGCTCACCGTGCGGTGGGAGCCATCAGCCACGTCACTGGAGTTGAGGGCGAAGATGGCTCCCCTGGCGCCCACGTAGAGGATGCCCTGGTCGTCCTCCAGCAGCAGGGTGCTGTAGTTGAGGGTGTGTGCGTTGAAGCGCCGGACTTCCGACAGCTCTGCAAAGGGAACAGGGGGCTGAGGGGGAACCTGGGGCAGGCACAGCACGAGCCACTGGGAAAAGACAAGAGGATGGAGCTGGAAGTGGGTGGGATGGCACTCGCTGAGGTTATCAGGCAGACAGTGCTGGGTGCCAGCACTTACAGCACGAGGAAAGGAAGGGAGGAGGTTTGGTAGAAGGCAAAAGGCACTAATTGGGCTCAGGCTCACAGAGGAAATTTCTCTCCGCTAATTAAAGCACAGCTCAGGGGTGGGAGCTGCAATGTCCATGCTGGGCACGGACCTGCCACAGTGTTTAAGGAACTGCTGAAGAAAGCAGAAACATGCCAGCAGTGACCCTGCCTCTGAACTGAGCCCAGCCAGCCCAAAGAGAAGGATAAAAAAACCTGAACCAAAACTGGCGTGCAAAGGGGAGCAATTCTGCAGTGAGGCTGAGCACTCCTGCCCACCAAGCTGATGAAATCATCGAATTTGAGGCACTGAGAAGTTGGAGGTAGGACTCAGCCCTGGCCAGAGCGACCAGCAGGAAGCAAAAATTCTATGAGGCTTGGGACATTGGAGGCAGCTGGAAAATGAATGATTGCCCCCCTTCCCCAGAAAAGAGGCATCACCTGGAAAGAAAAGGGCAGCCCAGCTGCTAATGAAACTCTCCCATCGATTGCTGAGTTGAGCCTCACTAATGAGGTCAATGAAGTCATGTGGATATCCCAAGGGACAATGACACTGCTGGGCTCACTGACACCACAGAGGCTGGAGGCCAAAAGCCCAGTGGCAAATAGAGAAAATCATGGAAGAAAGCTCCCTGCTGACTATTTGGGCCATGAGATCCCAGCCCAGGTGTGACATCCAGGACACCCTCCAAGGTCTGCCAGGTAGAGCCAGGGGTTGGTCAGGGCTGGCTCCGTGCATACCCTTATACCCCTCTGGCTTCTGGGGGGATGACTTTGCTGTGCTCCCTTCCTTGGGGCAGCCGGTACTAGAGAGCCATGTGGGCTCTGATTTCTGGAGCCCAGGAGATTGCAAGTCCCCATGTAGCCACCCTCCCATGTTGTGCTCCAGGAGGGTGGCAAAGACTAGACACAGTCACAATGCACCAAAGCCAATGCCAGCAAAATCCCAAACCTCACTGAAGCCACCAGGACCCACACCCCCTTACCATCAAAGGTGACTGTTGTCCTGGGGGTGGCATCCAGGTCGGTGGCAGAGTGCCGTGATGGGTAGCCCATGGCTGCCGCTGCCATGAAGAGAGTTGTCAGGAGATGTGCTGGACCTCCGCTCATCTTCCTGCTCTCTTGGCAAGGGCAGCCGCCTCAGCCGCTGCCGCCGGGCCGGCACAGCCAATCCTTGGCAGGGCTCTCCAGCTCTCTGGGACAGGCCTGGCCACCAAACCCTCCTGAAACACAGAGCACTGGGTCAGAAACTCCCGCTGTCCCAGCACCTCACAAGCAAGCAGGCTTGGGAAGGAGCCAGCTGCATAAACGCATGGATGCTTGACCCAGCACAGCCTCCGACCAGGGATGGCTTGAGGGAAAAACAAACTCTCATTTGCTAAAGGGGAAATGAAGGCATGGCACAAGGCATTGTGCCTGCAGCCATCACAGGGCATGGAGGGGAGTTTGAGCAGAGCAGCATCCCCCTGCGTCAGCAACCATTCTGTCACAGTGGCGTAGTTGCTTGCTGAGCACTCAGGTCAGCTGCTTGGAGGTGCATTTTTCTCCAGGTCTTCTCTGGGCTCATTCCTCCTTCACTCCCTGCCTTTTGCTCCTGCAGATCACCCTGACTGAAGGGTATGTTTCAGCAGAGCCAGATGATCCCCCATTGCATTTCACACCCAAAAAGCAGGCACATTTGTCCCTCAAAAGCAGAGAAGGGTGCTTGGGGCCAAGCCCCACTGTGAGTCTCTTGGCTCACTGGGGTACCCCAAGACCCACTCCCCAAAATGGCTGCAGCGCGAATGGCAGCAGTGGGGGTCCTGGGGAGCCCAAGGTCTGCTCTCCTTCCCAAAAGACCACGTCCTGCCGTGCAAAATACTTGTCCCGTTTTGCCCCTCCCGAAATGATGAGACTTCTGAGGACTGAGGCATTGGGAAGGATGCTTCAGGCACGCAGCAATGCAAAGTGAAGGAAAATCCATATAGGAGCTGCTTGGCATCTTCGTGAAGTCTTTCCAAGCGGAAACAATTTTATCCCCCCAGTGTTTTTCCACGAGATTTCAGTTTTGCTTTCATCCCAGCTGCCTTGAAGCTCAGCATCTACTTCGGCTCTCACTTTCATGAATCAATCCCTCACAAATAATCCTCCAGCTCTCCCAGCTGCACTGAGCAAAGCCACCAGTTCATCTTGCAGGCATGCAGGAGGAAAAAGGTGACTGGGTATCTCTGAGCCAGAGAGCTCCCCATGAGTAACCAGCACCTATATATTTGCTTAGAGGTTTATATATATATACACATACATATACCAAATACCTGACCCTGTAGAGAAGCTGCTCAAACACGCTCACTGCAGACGATTTCCCTGAAGCAAATACTTTACCAGGTCTCAGGAAGAGGGGAGGTAAAACCAAAGTTTAAAAAAGGGCTTTGCAGCTGAATAGGAGAAGTGAGGGGCCGGATGTGGATTCAGTGATAGCTCTGGAACTTGCATCAAAGTGCTGGTTCCTTCAAGGGGTTTCAGACACAAACATCACACCCACAATGGCTACTGCCCCAGAGCATTCTCGGAATGGGGCAGATGGGAGATGTTTCTCCCTGCTGCCTCACTGTCCCCCAGGCTCTAGACCAGCACAGAGCACCCAAATGATGCCTTAAGAATTTCTAGTTTTTATTCTTCATGTGTCTGTAGCTTTAGTGTAGTATAAAATGCTAAAACTTCTGCCCCAGCACCTTTAGTCAAAACAATTTCTCTGAATGGAAATTCAAGGACACATTCGTTGCCCTAGAGCCCGAAAATATGTAAACAACAGTAAACTGGGGGAGAGCAGGCCTGGGGTGGTTAACATCGTCACCTAAGGGTGTTATTGGAGAATTAAGGGCCAATATGCTAATACAACAGAACTTATAAAAGGTGAGGAGCTCGTGACTTGTCATCCATTTTGGGTGCAGCCTCACGAGGGAAATTCGTTTGCCTTGAATGTACCGTAAAGGCCTTTAACTGTCTGCTTTTTACTCTCCTAACTTGTCTTGGCTTCTGTTACAGGTAGCCTGTTTCAGACATCACAAAGAGCATCCAACCCTGGGTGCAGGCAGGGTGCTGCATGCAGGGCTGAGGTCCTTGGGGAGCAGATCCCAGAGCAGGCTCTCTCCATGTTACTCCTGTTTCCAGGACTAGCCCTGTATAGAATGAGGGTCTGCCCATGAATGATGGGCCTAGCACAGCAATGCAAGGCAGGTGAGTGCTGATGGAGGTCAAGAAGAAAGAAATTTTGGTGGCACCATGTCTAGCACAAGCCAGACCCACCAAGTTTTGGGCAAAGCAAGCGGCAGGGTCACACCTGGAACACCAAAGCCCCCCAGCCAGCCCTACACTGACAGCTCTCCACCCCACCAGCAGGAGCAGGGCTACTCTGGCAGCTGCAGGGACCCTTCCCCAAGCCTCCACATGGAGACATGAGTCTGGAATCATGCAGAAGCCACAAGAGCTGCTGCACCTGCGAGGGGAAAGCAGAGCAGAGGAGAAACCTCCTTACGACAAGGCAAACAATGATCTCTATAAATGAGTAACAGCCCTCCATGCTGCTGGGCGTCCTCAGCTTATCTCCCCTTTGACAAACAAGCCCTGAACTTTGCCTGCTGCTTGGCTCCCGATGTGCTGGGGACTGGAGCTGGGAGTGCAGCCGGGCAGGGCGGCAGGGATGGTGCTTATCACAGGGCCAGCGCAGCGCTGCGAGCCAGCCCCAGCTAACATTTAACCATTGTGAGCACCAAGCCAGCACAGGGGGGAAACAAAAATAATAAACTAAGCTGGGGGGCTGTGCAGGGCTCCTGGCTGGGTAGGGGGGAGTAGCGTCCCATGCTGCCAGGGCTGGGCTCTTCTGCTTTTTCCAAGGAAGCAGCTACACCCATTTCCAAAGGCTCCTTTGCCTGAGATCAGATGTAACTTTGTCCTAAAGAACACTTAATCAGTTATGCCGTAAGAGCCAGTTAATATTTTACTCAAAGAGAAGCACTGTTCCAAGCTTCCCCATTTTTTTTTTCTGGTTTTTATTTTTCATACTTAGGATGGGGGAGAAAAAGCAAGAAGGAACTGAAACCATCCTGGGCACCCTTCAGGTCAATAGCCTGGTCTGCAGCCACACCAAACACCCCCAAACTCATAATTTCCCCCTTGTCTGGGTGCAAGTTTTAAGTTCAGGGTGAGGCCGAGGAATCAGGCAGGAAGCAGAGTGGGTCTGGATCTGTGGGACCCACCAGTAGGACTGGGGGCAGATGGATTACACAAGTACAGCACTTCAACAAGAAATGGACAAAAGCTGGGAATGGAAATGCCACAGAGTTTTCTCTGGGGGAGGGAAACAAATGGGGAGAGTAAGAGGCTGAAAAGCAGCAGCAGCTCCAATAAAACCATGAGTTTAAGAGAAAAACTGCCCAGAAAAGCCCACCCCATCCCCAGCAGTGAGCTCCCAAGTCCCTTGGCACCTCACCTACTTCCCAGCACAGAGGGGCCGACATAGGACCTGATAATCCACCCCAGCTCCCACGCCGGCCGGCGACACTGAAGAAGCAGGATGGTGGAGGCAGGACCCAGCTGCAGGGCTGACGGACACCCCGAGATGGGCGAAGCCAGGAACCAGCTGCTCTACTCGCAACGTGTAACATCCACAGAGGCACAAGCCCACCCTCCTACCACGGGCTATCAGTGCTCCTACGGGCTTCAGCCGCAGCTCCCAGCATGGAGCCAGACCCAGGTAACATCTCTCACCAGTGGGATGCTTGCTGGTCCCTGGGGAACGCCAGGAAAGCAGTGGGGCGGCAGAGGCGTGCAGGCGTGGGTGAGTGCGCAGCGGAGCGAGCGAGCCCCGGTCAGGTCTGACTGGGTTTACTGGGTCACGACGGAAGCTGTGTGAGCATGACTGTGCCGGCCTCAGCCTCCCACCGGCAGCCAGCCGGCAACAGCACACCCAAACGGGCTGGCCCAGTCGGCACCTCCTTAAAATCCCCATGACCAGCGTCTCTGGAGGAGCAAAAAGCTTTTGATGAGTGAATTTCACAGCCTCACCAACCTGGATCTGGCCAAAGAAACTGGGCAAAGAAACCAGCCAAAACTGCCACACACCTCAACAGCCACTGCAGCAGGACATTCTGTGAGCGTAGGGGCCCCTTCCTGCTGCTCCATGGTCCTCAAAGTCACAAGGCAGCAAAACCTGGGAGCAAAAGCTGCTTGCAAGCTGCAGTGCAGGGAAGCCGTGCTGTCTGTGGGGCTGGCAAACATGGAGAGACCACAGACGGGGTCTTACGGGCCCCCCATGGATGTTTCCTCATCCGTACAGCTAAAAATTATGCCAGCTTTTTAACTTCAAAGGAACTCAGGAGAAAGAATGGAAGTGGTGGGTGGAAGCACCACTTCTCCAGCTTACTCTCAGCATCCATTCTGGATGGCAGGACAGATTTGCAGAGTGGGATAAGACACTTCCCCATCCCACCCTGCCCTAGACAGCTTGTGGTTGTTCCTTCAAGATCTAGTAAAGCCCAAGCAGGCTCCTGGAGTGGCTGCTGGACATTTCTGCTCTCTCATGGGCTGCTCCCCTTGGCATCACAGACTACTACAAGGAAGCACTGCTGATTTCCCAGTGGAAGCCAGGGATTTCCAGCAGGTCTTCTCTGCATTATGGAGTTGCAAAACAGCATTAACAGAACCCCCATCAGGGACTGCACCAGGTGACAACATTTGCTTTTTCATGGCAGTCCAGCCCGGGCACTCCAAACCCCATGCAGCCAATTCCAGTCTACTCACTGGGGCCAAGGCTGGCACATCCCCTTGCAACCCCTTGGCTCCCCCAGGCACTCTCATTCCCACTGTCACTGAACTGTTCTACCCTCCAGGAGAGCCGCTCAAGTTGCTTTCAGGTTCAGCTGAAACAGCCCAACCCGTTCCCGGAGCTGGTGGGGGGGAAAGGCACCTGCCCCAGGGGATGAGGTGGGGAGAGCTCCCAGCTCCCAGGCGTGGGAACAACCCACAAGTTATGGGAAAGGAGCCATCCAGGGATGGGAGACAAGCCTAGCCCTGGCCTGGATGCGAGCGCAATGCGTTTTGGGCTCCCCTTCCCTGGAGGCGGCAGACCTTGGGTGGGAAATCCTGCGAGATGTGGGAAGAGAAGCCGGGATGGAGGTTGCCAGGCAACTTTAATTCAGCCCTTGACGAACTTCCAGCACTTAGCTTCTGCTGCAGAGCCCAACCAGCAAATGATAAAACACCAGATCCACCCCAAGCCCATAGTGTCCATCTGTCCATCCATTTGTTCAAGGAGTTTGCTCCTGACCTGCCTCATGCTGGGGTGCCCTGCAAGGACATGGGTACCCCCTCAGCAGCATCCCCAAAGGCCAGACCAGAACAAGCCACTGTTCCCAGCACAGATTTGCAGGGACAGGAATTGACCCATGGGACTGGGCTGGCGCTGCTGCACAGATATTTCTCAACCAGACAGGATTTTTGTCAACAACACAAGAAAAAAAACGCAAACTTGCCAAAAGCCCTCCGGGAAGAGGGGACCCGTGCTGGGTCAGGAAGAGAAGGAGCACAGTGACCTCCTGGGAGCCCCTCCCTGGGTTTATTTTAGTTGCTTTCTTTAAACAAAACCATGCTTGACCCTGAGGTGCTTCAGCAGACACACACTAGAGCTTCTGCCATTCAGGAAGCAGATGTACTTCTCCTTTACCCAAATTTGGGATTTGGGCACAGAGAAGGGGAGGAAAAGCTGCAACATCAGCTCCTCTCAGAGAGTATCCTGCCCTGCTCCCGACACAGAGCCCCCACACAGAGCACAGCCATCGTGGAGCCAGGGAGGCGCGTGGCAGGCTCCAGCAGGCCATGGGAACAGGCTCCAAATTCCCACAGCACAGTCCCCATTAGACACCAGCAGAGCCCAGCACATCAACAGAGGAGAGCACCCAGCTCTGATCCCACAAACATCACGGTGGGGAGGAGATGTGTGAAGTAGCAAAGTGATGGATGGGAGAGCGAGCGGGGACAGTCAGGGATGTGGGTCAGTTTCAGGGGCACCAGTGCTGGAGGGAGACAAACATCCCTGAAAATACAAGCTGAGCAGTCAGCCACAAAACTAACAACAGCCCAGTTTCTGACAGATTTGCCCTCCCCACCATCAGGACGCCTTTATCATCCTCTCCCTGCTGCATTCCTCTGGGGAATGCTGCCCACCCCACAAAGGGGCAGGAATACACGGCGTCCCCCCTGCATGGCTGCAGGGATCAGGGTGTGTTAGTTTCTCCCAGGCTCCCTGTTTTCACTAATCTCACAAGAACTCGTTCCTCTCCTCCATCAGGTCGGGTCTGATGTGAAGCAGGAGGTTCAAAGGGGCTGCCAGGCAGCAACGGAGCTCAGTGCCAAGTCCCCATGAGAGCTCTTCAGCCATTTTTAACCAAACCCATCCAAAAAAGCCCGACTGAAAAAATAAGGAAAGCTGCTCTGCCCTGTGCCATGACTGCCAGGCACAGGGACAGCTCTGCTCCAGCTGCTCCTGACACAACACAAGCAGACGGCAAGAGCACAGTGCCCAGGACAGCAGAACAGAGCACTCCTTCACTGCCCATCCTAATGGAAAAACCAACAACACTGTCTGTTAGTTGAAACAGTTCCTTGCCTGGCTCCAGAGGCCTTACCCAGAGCTGGCCTGGAAGGGTGCAAGCAGGGGAGGCTGAAGGGCAAATCTTTGCAGTTCAGTGGTTGGCCCAAGAGCACAAGGGATGCCATGGCCAGCCCAGACCCAGAAACCCTGGACAGAGCAGCAAAATTCCCCTCACAGAAACAATTCTTCGTGTGCTGGAGGCTATTTGGCTTTTGCATGACAACAGTGAGGACACAGCCCCTATGGCTCTTCCCTCTCACACAGCACATATCTCTTCTTTGGAAACACCACAGCTGCAGCCTTGTGTTGACCCCACAGCCTGAGAGCACCTGAGAGTACTGCAAGGAGTCACGCAACAACCGGGAAGTGAAACCGGATGGTGCCGAGACTCGGTGGCCTCACTCTGACTTCACTCTCACTCCTCCAATCCAGGACATGGGAGAGTGCAGCCATTGACCCCTGGGATGTGGGGTGCAGATCCCTGGGGCTCCCACCTCCTCCATCATGAGGAAGAGGCAGGCTCGGTGCTAGCACCATCACCTCCAAACCCCAACATGTTCCATCCTTTCCTGATTTGCAGCATGACAAGCTTCACCGCTGGCCGGCAGCCCCTCGGCAGCCCGGACAAACGAGCAGACAGACAGCCCTCCACATCACAGCAAATTCTCCCAGCAAGGGGGCGTCTGCATCCAAGTGGCTCAGCACTGGATGTGATCTGCAATTCAGCCTTCAAAGGCTTTGTGGCTGAAGCACATTGTCTCCTCGGCAGAAGCAGCAAAATAATTGTAGAATTAAATTCCCAGGAACAATTAGAAAGAAAATGAGAAAAAAAAAAATCCCAAGCCTAAATGTAAAAGGATGTCTCAAAGCCAGCAAATTTCAGGTTTTTTTAAGGGATCTGAACCCATTTGCCCGTCCCTGTGGCTGCACTGTGTTTCATTTCACTGGGCTCACACAATGCAAGACACGGAATTAACTCGGGTGTTTGTTTAGAGCTGGTTTGTCTTCCAGGTTTTTTCCAAAGCCAGGTTTAAGTTTCAAAGACGTTTCTTGGCAATGCCTGGGGTTCCCACCGTCGGGGTGGTGAGGGGCTTTCCCAAGGGGAAACAGAGGCTCAGAAATCACACACAACCTGGGGTCCCCTTGGAAGTGGGGACAAGAGGTGGAGCACAAACCAACTTGTCTGGAATGAACATGGGGCTTTCTGCTGCAAGCCTGTTCCTCTCCCTTTTATTTATTCCAAAGATAAACTGTTTTCTTTTCCAAAGTCCAGCAAAACCAGATGACGGGAGCAGTTTTAGAGCTTCCAGCTTCAACAACATCTTCTTGCTTCCTTTGCTTTCCCTCCAACAGAGCTTCAATTTGGGGTCAAACCCAATTTTGATATCCAACTTTACATTCAAAACTGCACAGCACAAAGCAGTAGCAACTGGCTTTTCCCACAGTTGTTTGCATACCACCAGCTTTGCTGCCCCAAAATCAGATCCCCACATTATTTACATGGGCTGGGCTTTGCAACAGGCAAACAGTTGCCCTCCATCAGGTAACGGAGGTGGGATTGTACCTGGAGTGAGCTTTTAAGCAACACGAAAAGCAGAACACAGAGCACACCCTGAATCACAAAGCTGCATCCTGGCCCCCATGCCGGTCAGCTAGCTGGTGCCTGAAACCCTCAGCCTCCTTCATCAGTGAGCGGCAGAGCTCAGGCCCCAGGAGGAAGGAGGGGGTGGGTTTGGTGATGACCTTGCTACGGCAAAGCCCTCATGCTTGTAAATCATGAGGAGCTGGTGGCACAGCCAGTCAGGGAGGGATGGAGATGGCAATGCTTCTTCCTGAAGCACCAGCCAGGTAGGGAGGTCTCACTTTACAACAGGAGCAGGAACCCACTCAGCACCACTGTGAGAGGGGCTTTAAGTGGGGGTACATAAAAATGTCTGGAGGCATCACCTCTCCCCTCCCAGAGGGAGCAGGTCCCAGAGGAGGCTCCCCCCTCACAAAACCACCCATCACATGAGCTGCTTCCCAACAAGTCTCGTCAAGATGCCAAGCAGAGCCGGCGGGCAAGTGCAGGGAAATTCCCCACATGCGGCCAGGCAAGGCTGGCACCACATCTCCACTGTACCCACCGCTGCCCTCCTGCACGGGAGAGCCCCCTCACCAGTCTTGCTAACACACCTGGATGCTTTTTCCCGGGCACATGACGTGCCAGATTTGCTGAATAAACCTCCCAGCTCCAGCAAACCCGCTGCATTCCTGGTGGGTAAAGTGGTGAAAGGTTCAAACAGACGTTGGAAAAGGCAGGGGGAGAGAACAAAGCCTCATCTGCAGGAACTGAAAGGGTGGTTGGGGTTTGGGTTTTTTTTCCCCTCAGGTTGCAACACAAAAACAAAGTCCTGATAGGGATCTCTCCTGCTGGGGGGTAGCTCCCTGCCCCTCATCCCTCTGGGCAGAGCAAGCCTGGCCAAACCGAGATGAAGCACAGACCTGTCCTGCGGGGCACGAACGCAGCATCTGCGGGCAGCTGCCATGGTCATCCCTCCCAGGTTTGGGGTTCAGACTGGGGGATCCCAGCCTGTGCCTGCCGCAGAGGAAGGCAAAGCAGCCAGAGCCCGCAGTGGCAGGCCAACTAGCACCAAAAATGCCACTCTTGTTATTAATAATTTCCCTGCATCTGAGCAAAACTGCACTCCTCATCCATTTTGGGAAGCCTCTTTGTCTTTGGAGGCTGTTTTTCTTGGCACCCGAAGAGTCTTTTCATGGCTCCCCCTCCCACTTCATGCTCTTGGTTTTAAAGGCCAGGCACAAGTGACTGGCCCACCTGGGCACTGATGGAGAGAGCAAAAAGAGCCCCAAATACCAGTGCTGCAGGTACCTTCCACCTTTGGATTGGCACAAAGACGCAGAGAAGCCCCCAGCACAAGCAGCTCTGCTTTGCCTGGGGGGCATCTGCAGCCCCCACAGCAATGCATCCCAAGGAGATGAATCTCAACGAGTCAAGGCTCAGACAAGCCACATTCCATGACCACCCCCTGATTTCCAAAGGAAAGGAGAGGGGGGCAGGGATTGCACTGCACCACCTGCATTGGTTTAGTACCTCATCCCAGCTGATCCCAGGTAACACTCAGCCTCCCCAAACATCTCATCCCTGAAGACCCCTGATTCCCCCATCCTGCTGGGGAAGGAAAGGACTGTATCCAGCCCTCCCTGCCCAGAGCTGGTGCCCTGTCTGTCTGCAACTCCCACCATCGTGTTCCCTCACACCCCTAGCAAGTTCCTCCATAACTCCAACACGGGTCCCCCAGCCCCACTTCACCCCACACCCCAAACCTGTCCCCAAAGAAAGCTCCTGCACTGCCACCAGATCCAGCATATGCCACCTCCCCTCCTGCTCATCATCCCCAAATCTTCACCTGCATCAGACCGACCCTGAACCCCTCTCCATCCTGCCTCCAAGGCTCTGACCTCTTGTCTCCCCCACACATTATTCCCTGGACTTCAACCTCAGCAGGTCAGAGCCCTGCTCCTCTTTCTCTGGACCCTTCCTGTGCGTGCAGCACCCACACCCAGCACCCCAGATCCTGCCTGTGGACTCAGCACCCGGATCCAGCACCCGGGCACACAGAACCAGCATTCACAATCCTGCCTGTGGACCCGGACCAAGGCTCAGCACACCAGATTCAACAGCCCCAACCCTGCCTGCGGATTAAGCACCCGAACCCAGCACCCCTAATCCTGCCTGCGGACTCAGCACCCGGGATCCAGCACCTCAAGCCCGACCCTGAGCCAGCATCCGAAGGCCCTACCAAGCGATTCAACAGCGGCACCCAGCACCCCAGATCCTGCCCGTGGGCTGAGCGCCCAGCCCCAGCCTAGCCCCAGCCGTGTGCACGCAGCAGCCGCAGCCAGCCGCACCATCCAGCCTCCCGGATCCTGCCTGCGGTGCGGCGCCCAAACCCAGCACCCCCTGGCCTGCGGACCCGCACCCGCCCCGGCTCGGCTGGCGCTGCTCGCGTCCCCTCGCTACTTGCCTGGCGCGGTGCGGTGGCGCAGCAGGTGCGGGCAGTGCGGGCGGCACGGCGGGGCAGGGCAGGGCAGGGCAGGGCGAGATAAGCCAGGGTACGGCTCGGTGCGGCGGCAGGACAGGGCTCGGCTCGGCAGCACAGGGCTCGGCTCGGCAGCGCAGCCCGGCTATGCGCAGCCCCGCCGTGCCGGACCGAGCCGCGCCGAGCCGCACCGCCCCCTGCCGGCAGCGCTGTGCGCGGGGGCGCCGAGCCCGGCCTGCCGCCAGCGGCCGCCGGCGTGGGGCCGCTTGGAGGAGGAGGAGGAGGAAGAGGAGGGAGAGGAGAGAGAGGAGGAGGGAAGCGGAGCAGAGCCGCCCCTGCCTGCGCTGCGCGGAAGCAGGCGGCAGCGTGCCCTCGGCAGAATCGCAGCAGGCAGGGACGGGATGCTACCGTGCAGCCCCCAACACGTGGGGTGGGCCGGGGGCTCACTCAGCACAGGAGGTTTGGGTGATGCACCCACCAAAAGGCCCGTGTGGACGCCCTTTGCGAAGTCAGGGGGGGCAAAGAGCTGGTATCGTGGACTTGTGATTATGGAGAAGCACGAGTGAGCACGGATAAGCTTCATCCTGCTCTGCCAATACAGCAGGCGCATGGTTCCAGTATCATCACACCACAGTCCCCAGTCAGAGCCACCAGTGTCAGCACAGCACAGCCCCCAGCCAGTGCCATGGTGCTCGCTAAGGTTTCTTGTTCCCCAAAGTCACCCCAGCATCCTGCGCTGCATGCCTGAGTCAGGCACTGTGCCCCATCTTCTCTCTGCTCTCAGCGCGTCTCCCCATTCACATGGCGGAAGGTTGTTTGGAAACACAGGCAGGTAATGGTTTCTCTGGGGCCCTGTGTGGAGCCTTTTTATCCTGGGTGGCTTCTGCAGCTCCTCCCCATGTGCAGGAGCTGCCAGGTCCAGGCCTGTGTTTGCTTTCCTTTCGTAAGCTTCCAGCACCTGGCCAACCCTCCTTCCTCACCCCTCACAGCAGCAGCAGGCCTCCTGAAAGCAAAACTCTGAGCCAACACTCTGTGTAATCAGCAGGTTGGATCTAGGGCAGTTGGAAATCAGCTGGAGCAGGAGGTGGGGAAATGCTGTACCTGCACACGCTGCATTACAGCTCTCTCAGAGCTGGCAGGGTGGCCGAGTGCTGCCAGCCTGCAGTTACAAAGCCATGTGGTGCCCAATCCCAGCACCACCACCTCTGCATGCCAGCTCATCCCCTGCACTCCACGCCAACCCCTCCAAGGAGTTAGGTGTCCAGAAAGGGGACAAAGGGCACCCCAACCCTACACCCTGCAGACCTGGAGCCAGATCCACAGCAAGGCATAGGGTTGCGCAGGTTGTGCTAAAATTGCTGAGCATTGTCTGGTGATGAGGGTCAGCCCCAGGTGAGCTTCCACCACCTGCTGAACCTTTAGGGTCAGTAAGGGTGGCAGGGCTGGGGTGTTCCTGTGGGGAGTCTGACTAACATGCCAGAATTCTGCCTCCTACAAGTTCTGTGGGTGGGAGGGAGGGTAGCAGAGGTTTGAATCCCCCCAGTCCTCACCCACCGATGGGTCTCAGCTGAGGAGGGACCCATCTGGGTGCTCCTGGTGACAGGTGACTCTGTCACCCTTGCACACGCTCACCAAGAAGCCACCACCCCCTTTTCCAGCATGATATCCAAAGCCCAAGCCCATGTCTTTACTCTCAGAGCAGAGACACTACCCACCTCCTCCAGCACTCCCTGCCTTCCCGCCCTCACCTCCTCTGTGCTCCAGAGGCTAATTACCATTTCCTCCTGTCCTTGGGCAAAACCCCAGCGTCTCCTCCACGCCTCGCCTCTCTGCCCACCCTGCGGAAGTGGGATGCCCACGCACTGGGAGCCAGGCAGGGATGGTGAGGCAGGGTTGTTCTTGGCCAGCCTGTCTTACCCAGGGATGGGGGATTCAGGTGCTGCAAGGCAGCCAGTCCTCCATATTCTCTCCAAACCCCATTCCCTACCTTAGCAGAGGCACAGCTGGAGGTTGTGGGGCCAGTTATGGGGAGAATTGATCCATGAGTGCTGGGGAAGGGGGTGCCAGGGCTGAGACAGAGCTGCCCAAGGCTCCCCCTTGTCTGGGGCATTGTGCCCGTCCCATTCTGCAGCAGCACTCCCTGCCTCCCACATGGCTGGAAGCCGAACCCAGCACAAATTGGAGCTTCGTTAGCTGCTGGCCTTGCACTAGGATAATTAGTACATGAGCGCAGAGCAAGCTGAGCCAGGCGCGACCAGCACTGCGCTTTTACAGGCCTGAGCTTGCGAGGCTTTAATTAATTAACACGAGTCATTGGCAGCTGGAAACAGATCTATTTTCAGAGCTTTGCCTGCTCTGCTGCCCCCATGAGATTAACTGAAGGAATTTAGGGCTCCACGAGGTTGAAGGCCAGGGCCTTCCTCTTCTTTGCATGGCTTTCCCAAGAGTCAGAGCAGCAGGAGCCCAAATAGACCCAACCCTGTCCTGCGCTTTCGTTCCTCTTACCCACAGATCCATTCTGCCAAGCGGGGAGGTCTGGGTCCTGCTTCAGCACTAGCCCAGAGCCAGGAAGGTGCTGGAAGGGGAATTTCCTACTGGGGCAGCTCTAGAATCATAGAATCATTAAGGTTGGAAGCGGTCTCCAAGATCATTGAGTCCAACCTTTTACCAAACAACACCCGGTCAACAAAACCACGGCATTAAGTGCCATATCCATTTTTTTCTTGAGCACCTCCAGGGATGGTGAACCCACCACTTCCCTGGGCAGTCCATTCCAACACTTGACCACACTTACAGAGAATAAATTCTTCATAATGTCCAACTTGAACCTCCCCTGGTGCAGCTTGATGCCATTTCCTCTTGTCCTATCACTTGTTACTTGGGAGAAGAATCTGGCCCTCAACTTGCTACAGTCTCCTTTCAGGCAGTTGTAGAGAGTGATAAGGTCTCCTTGGAACCTCCTTTTCTCCAGGTTAAACAACCCCAGCTCCATCAGCTGCTCCTCATAGGACTTAAAGCCCCACAACCCCTGTCTCAGCCCAGGGGACTGCCCAGAGCAGGGGACCCTTTGAGTCATGACATGGTGCCTTGGGAAACCTCCCTCCACAAAACCATGCAAGATTTTATCTGAAATGCTCTCTCCCTGTTACTCCAAACAGCCTTTAGGAAAAGGAAATGCTTTCGTGCCCTCATCACCAGCCCAGAGACCAGTTACTGTTTAATTTTTTCTTGTCGTCACTTAA
Organism: Lichenostomus cassidix; assembly: GCF_008360975.1. Classification (NCBI taxonomy): domain Eukaryota; kingdom Metazoa; phylum Chordata; class Aves; order Passeriformes; family Meliphagidae; genus Lichenostomus; species Lichenostomus cassidix. The sequence goes on along the minus strand of NC_139487.1, from coordinate 12,407,408 downwards.
ATGCTGTGTCCCACACAGAGAGGACAGGGCAGAGCAGGCTCTTCCGTGTCACAGCCCTATCTGTACACAGCCCAGCACAGCACAGCCCCACTGCTCCAGCACACAGCAAAACCAGGCAGATTCCAACACTCAGCCGGCATTTTTGGGTTCGCCTGTCTCTATCACACAGCTCTACCCATGGCAGCAAGTAGAAATGCTCGCAGACAGCCCCTTTCACCCCTCAGATGCCCAGGGAGCCAGGGCAAAGCCCTGGCAGCTCTCATGTTTCACTTGGCACCACACCCCCATCCCAGCCGGCATCCCAAATGATGTGAGGAATTATAACAGGGCCACGACACCGTGAAATATTGATGGGATTAGCGCGGATCAGCTCTCCCAGCACGCATGCCGCGCTCGCCCCGAGCCTGGGAGATGCGACCTGCGCGCACTCAGGTTGCAGCTCAGCGCCTGGGGCAGCAGTGCTGCCGGGTGCTCCCTGCCAGAGACAACTTCCCCAGCCACCGCCAGCTGCAGCCTTCCTGGAGGGACATGGGGACCCCGTCAGAGCACACAACGACATGATTTAAGGTGCTTATTGCCTGACATTGCCTCAAGTGCCTCAAGCTCTGCTGGGGAAGAACTATTGTCTGGTTTGGTTGTAGCTCAGAACCCATTGTTACCCTGGACTCCGAGGGACCCTAACCCTGCCTGCGGTCCCAAAATATGTCAGGCCCCAGGCTCCAGCCCTCTTGCCCCCTCTCAGGTTTATCCTGCAGAGCCAAGACCTTAGTAGATGTCCCATGCACAGGGATGTCCAGGGTGACTGGCAGGAGACCCCTGCACTCCCCACTGCTGTGTGTCTCCTCTCCCACCACTGGGAACCAGATTTGGTCAGACAGAGGATTTCACTATGGATCATAGAGGTGTAAATACAAACAATTTAGCAGGATCAAATAGCAGGCAGGATTAAATTAAAAATACACTGGCAGTGTGCTCACCATGGGAGCGGCATGTCACAAAGGGCTCCGTTTTGGAGTTGCAGCACTAACAGGGCTCCAGTGCCTATCAAACCCAGGGGGTTGACCAGGATCCCCAGTCTTTGATAGGAAACTGCTTCCTAGGGCAGGCCTGGCTTCTGCTCAGCAGTACCTGCAGCCTGCCTTTCCCTTGCCCCAAGTAAGAAAAGTGAGATAGAACTCCAGATCTGGGATTTGGTTTGCCAGCCTCTGTGGTCTGAGAGGCAGCAGGCATCCGACTGTTTCAAGCTCCTCTCCAGACTGGTTTAAAAGCCAGCTGGGAGTTACAAAATCACGGTGCTCCAGCAGCTGGGGATTTATGAAACCCACAAAAGAGTTGTGAAACTCAGGCTAAGGCTGTGCCAGCCCACACCGTGGCATGAGGCATGTTATAAAGTCAAAACCACCAGCGGAAAAACGGGTACTTTCCCCTTTCGACATGAGAAAGCAACAGGCAAACCAGCCTTTCTCCAGGCCCCTCCATCATTCAATTATGCTGTGAGACCTGCATTGCTGCTTTACCTGCCTCCATGGAAAAACAGCCCAGTGAGGAGCACACCAGCCCCACACCAGGGGGTCAGTCTCACTGCTCCAGCACCCACCATCTCATCAGTCTCCTTTGCCCACCAGAGGAGCAGCCTGCCCAGATTCCAGGCCAGCAGAGCTGTGTGAAGCAGAGGAACAGAAAAGACCCAATGGTGTTGCCTGGACTCTGACAGCAGCACTTGGGGCTTCCCAGCAGCTGAGTACACACTCACCAGACTTGGCTTTGTTTTCTTGAGAGTGTTATGGACTCGTCAAGCCAAGCGTGATGCTCCACAGATTAGCCCCGGGAAAAAAAATATTCCAGTGGGCACAGAGCATGAAAGGCTTGGGAGCCTCTTCCCTTCAAGTCATTGAGCAAACTTTCCAAACCACTGTTTCTTCAGGCTGAGGGCCAGCGGGGAAAATTACAATTGCAGAAGAATTTGTCTGAGAAAGTTATAAGGAGATGGAAAATGCAGGGGCAGACCAGAAGAGCCAGCCCGTGCTGCAGCCTCTCCAGCCCAAGGCTCAGCTTCAGGGAGGGATGGGGCATTTTCCCCCCAGCTCAGTATAGCACAGAGTTGCTGCCTTAACTTCCTGCGAGATTAGATGCTGCATTTCTCCTCCCATAAATGTTTGGCAGTGGAAATTGGGATGTTTTGCCCAAGGCCATTTGTTGATGAAGGCTGCCAGGTGCCAGCAGCCCCAGCCGCAGAGCCAAGCACCGTGCCAGGGCAGATTTTCTCAAGGGAGAAGCAGCTGAGTCACAGCAGCCTCCGATCCGTTCCCACAAGCCCGGCTGCAAGAGACGCACGGGAGTTCACGGAGGACAGGCGCTCACACAGGGAGCTGGCAGAGCTCGGTTTGCTTGTCTGCAAACCTCTCTAAGCCAGCGGAAAGCATCTCCCTGGCTCAGGATCTGTCGGCAGAGTGCCCTCAGGGAAGGGCTGGTGAGACTGCGGGAGGGCAGGGTCCTGACCTGCCTTTCAACCAGGCAGAGCTGCTTTGGGATGTTCCTGCAGCTTGGGAAGGGGGAACGCCAGCAGCCACTGGGAATTCCATTAGAGAATGGAGTTTTGGGGATCAGTGTGGGGTCTTGTCCCAGCTCTGGGTCAGGAGCAGGGCAAAGGTGGCTGCAGGCAGGGAAGAGGCAGAGGCATAACTCCAGGAGAAGTGACTGGCTGGGCTGGATATTGGCGACCCCTCTGCCCATCATCCCAGCTGCTCCCAGTAAAAGCAGGCAGGCTCCAGCCTGGCCAGGGAGCACAGGGGTGTCTCTCTCTTTTTCTGCAGTGGGGCACAGCCCCCTGTGTTTTCCCCTGCACAGCAGGTTAGGCCCCTGCCACACACTTCCTAGAGCAGCAACACAAACACCTGGGGTTGCATGAGGACTGGGATAAGCCTGGTGGCTTTTAAAAGCTGCCTTTTTGGGTGAGCCAACCTGCACCCCCCAGAGCTAAAGCCTGGAAGGTGTCATGGCCCCCAGTACCCACCCTCTGAGCCAATCCACCGGACAGGATCCATGTCCCCATGGCTTCACCTTTTGGCTTGCTGTGTCCCTGTGCCCAAGTGACCTCTCTCCCAGCCCTGCCTCCTCCAGCCCAATGCTCAGCTGACCCATGGGCATCCTACCCCTCCTGCCCAGGCACCGAACCCCAACACTGCTATCTCTGCCACCAAAGAAGAAACAACCCGAGCAGTGCAGTAAATAACCCCCCCACACACACAGCAGAGCACTGGCAAGCAGAGCTGGGCATATCCATCATTCTCACAGTTTTTCTTCAGCTCTGACACTTTGATAGGGGCGAGGGGGTGGGGAAGGAAAGTAGCTTCCAAAATTTATGAGCTAGGATTTAAAAATACAATCTCCCAGAAGCACTGCAAAACCCAGAAATGGTGAAGGCGAGTGGCTTAGAAGTTGCCTTTAGAAACGAATGCAAAAGCTGTGCCTGCCTTGGAAAGAGGGATTCAAGAGACCTGCATGGCTGATGTCACAAACCACATCCCTGGTGGGATCATTTTGCAAGTCACAGCTCTCCGTGCCGTGCATTACAAGTGAATGAAAGGTGGAGGTAACAAATGATGGGTTAAAATCCCTCCAGCCCAGCGCCAATGTCACCCTCAGAGCAGACAGGATTTGGACTGTCACCTTCAATCTCCCAGAGTTTCTCCTCTACATCCCTGACCTCCCACTAGTGCATGCATAGCCAGCCTTCCAACCCTTTTGGAAACAGATCCCCGTTATGCAAAGAAAAGAGCTTGTAGCTGTAAATTTAGCTGAAAACATCTCTGCCACAGGGAATCATGTATCGAATAATAAAGCCAAACGAATGTCAGGAAGAACAACCACAATATTGGAGTCCTTGGTCTTTACAGATGGACTGTTCCTCAGCAGGGTGCTGCAGCATGAACAGCTGAAAAACGTTACCCAGTCATTAAAAACATCTAAAAGTAATTTAGCCTGAGTGACAATGATGCTCAAAGCAAGTTGTTTGTCTGCTTAGATAAAATGAGCTATTTCGAGCTTGCCTTTTGTTGTAGTTTTCTTTTAAAGTCAGAAAGGACTCAAAAACGCTGAGCTGACAGCCTTGCCAGCAGAGCCCTGGTGCTATGGCAGCACTGTGGGGAGCATCAGCACGAGCTGCTCTGATCCCCCCTGCCACTGCTTTCCCGTATTCCCTGGAAGGATGCTCAGAATGGTTCGGGAAGATGGTCCCCGGGGCCACCGCAGCATCTCTGCTGAGTTACAGTGCCATTTAGAATGATGGTTTTGCTATGGAAACATCTCCCTCCTAACAACAGATCTGTCAGCACGTGTCCCAAAAGCAGACCAGCATTCATTACATGGTAATTTTTGCATCCCTGTGATGGAGGCCAGACACTTATCCTTCCCATGCTTTTCTTTAAAAACCAAAAAAACTACAAAAAACCAACAAAACCAAGCAACCCGAATATCTGGGTTCACCCATCAACAGCATGGCATGAGCCCAGAGTTCCTCTAAAATCTCCTAAGCATATTTTTGGTGGGCTCTTTGGACACACAGAGCATTTCAAATGCCCAGTGTTAAATATTTCAGGTGAAACATAACTCTCCTAAGTGCAGCCAGCCTTACTCTGAAGCTCCAACTCAGTGAAATTTCCCAGCAGCCTTCAGGAATTGATTTGCTTCTCGCTGGTACCTTCTCTCTGTGCTGTTCAACTGAGTTAATGTATTCCAAAACCTGATCTTTTTTTTGCCTCCCCCTACATAATCAGATTTTTGGAGGCTGCAGTGAGATGCTTTACAAGCAGTTTTTGTCCTTAGGTGTTTTCTGGGCAGGCTGCATCCATCACATCCTGGTGCTTTAGCACATCTCTGTAAGAACGGTTCATTCAAGAGTCAACTGAATTCCTTTGATTCATGTTCCTGCATATCCATATAGCTAATTTACCTTTATTAAAAGAAAAGAAAAATAAAAGAGAAAAAAAAAAGAAGGAAAGAAGAGGAGCTATTAGGAAGGACAGTGTCAAGGCCAGCAGAGCAAGTGCTGGAGGGCTGGGTTAATGAGCTGTCCAAGTGCCCAGGCTGGCTGGAGCCAGGAGCTGCTGCCCTAGCAGGGCTGACTCAGTCCTTTGCTGGGCAGACACAAGCTGCAAGGTCCTGCACCCCTCTTTGGAGTATTCCCTATGCTTTGGGGTCCGTGGTTAACCTCACTTGCTCCAGCCTCCTCCCTGGTGTTTTCCAGAGAAGGGACCCTGCGTGAATCCAGTTTGGGCCAAGCCCCTGCCCAGCTCAAACTGTATCCCTGTGCTTTGGGGAGAAGGTGAAACACAAATATGGATGAATGAATCTGCCCTCACATCTCACAGGAACACCACTCTGTTCACTCCCGTGGGCTGGACAAGGACACTGCCTGAGCCAGCAAGGTCACCAAGCTGTGCCCTGGCAAGGACACTTCCAAGGGGAGCGAGCAGGGATTCGCAAGACACTCATCACGATCATTTATTCCTGTCATCTCTGACCCTCAGGGTAGGAAGAACATCAGAGCACTGCAGGCACAAAACAACAAGCTTTGTAGGTCATATCAGCGTGTAAAGTACCATTAGGAACCACGGCACGAAGCATGAATAATACTTCCTTTATTCCATCATATACCTCAACGCCCTTTAAATAAATGCAAATGGTCTTTTGTGGACAAGGCTTATATGAGACGCCTGCTCAGGGACACGGGGCTGAAATGGAGCTGCAGCTGTAATTTTGCTCTCTCCCCTATGACAAGTCAGAGTGTCCGCAGCACTATCTGATAGGCTTAGTGGCAGTCCAAGCCAAGCCAGGCAAAAGAGCCAGGAGAACACTGTAAATCTTCCTCGCACAGATTTATGCTCTGCCCATTAAACCAGAACCACAAAACACATGTCCTTCCATGCTAGTCTCCTCTTGCTGAAGGACACCAGGGCAGGAAAAAACTTTGAAGGACTCCAAGCCTGGAAAGGGACCTTCAAGATCCAATCGCATCATTTCTGAAAAGCCACCAACAGTCAGCCTCGACGGCTTAAATCCTGAAATCCTTTCAGCAAATAATGACCTCGATTGCTAAAAATGATCAGATAACGCAAAGGCAGAGAGAGATGCGCAGTGAGTCATCGCCCCCCAAGCACTTCAACTCCCTTTGGTCTCAGCCAGAGCAGGGTGAGGTTGCCCCCAAGAGGCAAATCTGACACAGCAAGTAGAGAGGGAAAATGCTGAATTGTGATCTAGAGGTACCACATAGGAAGGTTTAAAAAAAAAAAAAACCTCGTCTGCTCTTATTTGCACTTCTCCTAGCTGCAAACATCTATGGATGGAGTGGGAGGGGAGAGGAAGGAGGTCAGCTCGGGCATGTGGTTGGCTGTGTTCTGCTGGAGCTCCTGAACCACTCAACTCGTTCTCCTAGTCTCACTCATAGGGTCATTAGAAAGATCAAAAAATGCCACTGAGTTTTCTTCAGCCAAATGAAACATTTGATCCCATGCACCTCACTAGGCTCCTTCAGAGCAAGGGCTGGCACCACCTTCAACAGCAACTTCTGTCTCAGGAGTAGAAGGAGAGATGCAATGGTGGACACAACAGACAGTTTGGAAACTGAGATGACATAATATGAAATCCCTCAGCTGTTCACGTAAAGCACACAGGCAGTAACACCACACTGGACCAAATCCTAGCACCTTGCAAGGGGATGAAGGAGCAGGACAGACATCTGGGATATCTCCCCAGCACCTGCTCCACCCTCAGGGATGAGCAGCCTGAAGCTTTCTCAGCCAGGGAGAGCTGCTTTCATTTCATAGACCCCCGCTGCAATTTTCTGCCACAAAATGCTCTTTGAACCTCTAAAGCTTTTAGCATCCACTACATCCTGAGGCAAGCAGATCCCCAGCTCCCGTCTCCTTTTGTTTGCTTTGAGCTTTCCTGCTAATAAAAGAACTATGGAGTCTGAAGCCATATTACAGGGTGCCATTGAATGGCTTCTCCTTATTTGCCCCTTTTCAGGCCATTGAATTGTTGAGCTCTCCATCTTACTTTCCAATATTACAACTATTTTAGAGAGACAGCCGCTGCAATTTATTCCTGTCCTTTGCACACGCACACAGACTCCCTCACAAAGGGCTAAACCTGTGACATAACCGAGGATTTAACCATTCCTGCAGCTGCTTTTCAAGAGGACACAGTTTAAACACCCAAGCTGAGATGCACCCAGGGTACTCACTGCTCCTGCAGCAGGCTCCTCGTGGGTCCCCCTGTCCTGCTCAGCCGGAGAACATTCCCGCATCCCCAGCACGAGCCCCTGCCGCAGCACCTCAGCTTACTGTCAGCTCCAAACTGGAAGCGTCATCTCCAAAATTACTGTTGCGCTGGCTCCTGCCAGACTCTTAATTAGAGGAAGGCTGACACAGTTTCTCAGCAAACGGCGTTCGCATACTGCGGGAAAAAACAGAATGAGGGCAAGAGGAAAAATGGGCTAATCAGAGAAAATCAACTGGAGGGAAAAACACGTTGTGTTGTGCAAACCTTACCATAACAATGCTGGAGCACAAAATACTGGGGGGGAAAAAATGGGCTAGTACACAGGGGAGGCTGGCAGCGCTCCACGAAGGTGGAGGAGAGTTGGTATGCAATGCAGCATCTCAGCATCCTCACCTGGCAGGCCTCTCCCCACTGCGTGGTTGGGGCAAAAGGGACAGGTTCAGTTTCCAGCACGCAGATCAATGTGTCTGAGAGCCTGAACGATGCTGTCTGAGGAGCCTACGGCTTCCCTGCATGATTTACGCTGCCTTTATAAAAGCCTGCAGTGTGAAGAAAGCAGGAATCTGAACGCCTTGCCCCCCTCTCCCCACCGCTGCGCCTGGCAGATTTAAGCTATTGTTTATATTCCAGCCGCAGCCTGGCGGTCAGTCCAGAGAGGAAAAGGACCCTCTGGTCCTGCATCTGCTCTGAGAGCCCCGAGTTTCATCAGACTTGGGGAGAGGAGAGCCTGAGACCCAGAGGCAAAGCCCCGAATGCTGCGTGCCAAGCCCCAGCTCACAGCGCTCACTGCTCGGGTGAAGGACTCGCCCCGTAGCACAAAAGCAGCACAAATCCATTTACCCTTTCTGCTTCTCTCTGCGAGAGGGAAGGAGCGTCGCTCGCCGGGCTTCAGGCAGCTTCAGCCGCAAATGCAAACCCAAAGGCAAGCACTGGGACAAGGGTGTGTGAAAATGGCCCCTTTATCCACCCCTACACACCATACGGGCCAAACCTGCCTTGAAAAGCTTTAGGTTTCCCCCCAGGCTGATGGCAAAGGCGCTTTGATGACAATGAAGGGAACAATTCCAGTGGAGTTTCCACCCCCTTCCCCGTGACCTCCCTCCAGGGAACTGGGAGGTGGCAGGAAAGCTGAAGGAGGTGAAACATTAGCAGCAGCTCACCATGCAGAGAAAAGGGAGACATTCAAAAAAGTACAGCGTACCCAAACGCCACTTAAAAGCAGCCTTGAAGTATAGGACTCGCTTTCACCATCCAGAGCAAAATATCAAGATGGGAAGATGCGAATGTTTTTCTTCTCTCAACACCCAGCCCTGCTTTTGATACCAGATAAAATACTCCCTTTCAAATTCCTGACTGAAAAGGCGAGGAAGCGCTGGCTGAAAAAAGCATCAGTCAGGCAAAACTAAAAGCCTCTCCGCAAAGAGAAGCCCTTCGAGGAATTTACTTTCTCTAGAATCCTCCCCATCAGCAGCCCACGCCGTTCCCCAGCACTGAAAGCCCTTTTCAACATGTGATAAGGGGCCCTGCCAGTAAAGCTGGCAAAATATCCACAAGGCAAAACCTGAGGGTACTTCACAGCCTGGGGGAATATGGGGAAATGGCAATTTAAACATCATTAAGGGAATTCTGATAAGTTAAACCACAAGGCATAAGCTAAATCCACTAATGATTGTCTGACCTCTGCGGGCAGCTCCTTTGGAGCTGCTAGCAGCTGCTTAGGCTCCTACAAGCTCATCAAACCTCTTCTCTGCTCGAAGGCAGCCAGCCTCAAGAGCCTTTTCTCTCGTTCAGGATGCAGAAACAAGCACTAATATGCCAGTGGTAACAGCTGCCCCTCTGGCAGAGGACAGCGTTTTCCACAGGGAAACTGGGCAAGAAGTTTTCCAAAAGCTTATAAACCCATGGAATGAGACCCCATCAAAACTAGGGGGTCATCTTCAGCAAAAATGTATCTGACTTGCCCCTTTCAGTAAAACAAAAGGTCATACAACCACCACAAAAGAGTAGAAGGCAAACAAACAAAAAAAAAAAAAAAGCAAAACACAAACCCAAAGCCAGGGATGCTGTGCTATACATACAGCTCTTCTGGGAAAGAAAACAAGCATGCAAGACCAGCGTTAGTACTTAGCTTCAGTATTCCTACTCGTGACAGGATCAGCAGAAGAACCCAACTTCCTGGAAGTACTTGCTTGAATCTCCACAGCAGCACAGTGTCTATCGCAGCCCCCGTGCCAAAGTGCTGCCCCCAGAACTGGTGCTGGACAGTGCTGAGCACAGGAAACTCTAATGGAGACAGACCTGGCTTTCTGTGTCAGAAAACCAACACTGCAGCACCCATCCCTCAGTGTTAAAAGACTTTTTCCACACTGATATGCTTCCTCTAAAATGCCTTTGCAGCAATCTAACAAGATGCTCCACCAATAATAACACACTTCAGGTATTCCAGTCACCTGCTTTTCCCAAAGACATTCTCAACGAAATCATCAGCTTTGGGGACTTCAGAGAGTTCTGGCAGCCACTGCATCAATGAAGTGTCCTACTGACCTTCAGCCAGACCTACCTGCAAGTCATTAATCACTTCTGAAATCTCCATCCATTACCAAGTTCCACAGCAGGAACAGTGACAATATGAGATGCACAGATAGTTTCATGGGCAGGTTTCTTCAATTTTAAAACCAGAAGTATTTGGGTTATTTTAAGCCATAGAGAGGCTTGTCAGAAAATTTAAAAAGAAAAAAAAAAAAAGCAAGGCGCTACAAACATTTATTTTATAATCAGACTTTAATTTTTTCTGTTATTACTGCAATAAAGTGCACCTACTTCCACATGAAATGTGATAATATGGCTCTTAATACAGCCAATATAGTATCAAAAGATAGACCTCAGTGCAAAATGTTTTTTTGAAGACATCCAAAGCAGTTAAGACCTTTAGTGTGCAAACAACCTTTTCCAATGTGTGTAAGTTCTGGCTGGAGACAAATGAGTTGGCCAAACACAAGGGCAGCAGGTTTGGTATTTCACTGCCAGGAGCCCCTTGTAAAGACCCCATCATGATGCTTGGGGACCACCTCTGCAAGGATTCTGATGAGCACCAATTCAACCCACATCTAGACTTCAGCTACAGGGGAATTACTCCTCAGCTACAAAACAGATGGAAGAGAAGTCCAGACAAAGCAGGAGTGGGAGAGAGAGGGAAAGTGCTAGAATGTATACACAGGCATTAAGCATGAAAACACAGGACGGGCTGAGCTGAGAATGATTTCAAAACTGTCTCCATTTATAGCAAGCTAATCAGCTGTGAACCTAAGAATTGTCACATGTGCCATAAGAACAAAATAGGACCTGCAGCCATTTTTTTTTTGTGTGTGAAACAGTCCATTTTGTCCAGAAACATTTAACTAGAAAGGAGTGTCTGGTTTTATTTTTTCATTGTTCTGTTAAATAAAAGTAATTATCAAAGTGGTTATTTTGTGTGGAAAAAACCCAAACCTCAGCAGTTTCAACATGCTTTGAACTGCAGTACAAAAGCTGTTCATCTAAACCCCTCCCCTTTCCTTCTTCAAAATATACAGGCCAGCAATGTCAACTTTACACAGTAAGAAAATATATACACATTAAATACAGTAAACATTCTGCATTTTTTTACCTTTATACAATATTAGTGAAAAAAAATATAAACATTAATAAAATTACATACAATATATTCAACAGAGTAAGCAACTGTTACAAGAGGGAAGGCAGATAAGCTAAGAAAGACACCAAAAGATGACATTGACATAACTATATAACACTTGAAAAGAAAGAAAAACATTTAGTATGAATTTGCAAATAAAATAGATTTCCTCTAAGACATGTCCATTCTATAGCAGTTCCTTTATATGTAATACACATAATTAAAGATTGTGTGGTTGGCAGTTCTTTTGAGTCTTATTTTACATTCTTATCATAGAGACTTTATCATACAAGACAGGGTAATCGACAAGAATTAAAAGGAAACAGTATTATAAAACACACATGTTGATGTTATTAAAAATCTCACTTATTATGGGAATCCCCCACTGGTGCAATACTATAACTTTCTCTTCCTATATACATCCATCCTACAGACAAAACACAGTGTAGGATTTAAGTGATGGCATTTGCACAGAGAGCACAAAAGGAGATCACACCTTCCTCTGATTATTACATAAACACCTCCTGGAGCTTTGAGCACATATTGTGTGTGCAGCAGGACTTCACACCAAGGAATTCAGTCTTTATATGGCTTTCCCAGTCTTTACACAGGTGAGCCAAATGCTTTTCTCAAATCTCCACTGAGATGATATTTTAGGATTAGTAATTTCTTCATTTTTAAAGAAAGCGTAACTGATGTATTTTGTATTTTTAAGAGACACTGGATGTTCATACCAATTCTGCTTTGCAGATTACCATGATTCACCCCAGACCTGAACCACTTCCTCACTTGCTCACAGCAGGGGAGGTCTAACACTGCTTCTGAACTCACATTCCATGTCACAGGGAAGTTGTTCTCCAGCCAACCTAAAACAATGCTTGCAGGTATGAGCTGGCAAGAAAAAGAATACATACTGTTTTCAAATATGCCTTGTGATTAACAAGGGAAACAAGAAAACTTCCCTCAGGTTTCAATATGGTAAAATATTTCTAGCCAATTCTGATACGGCTATAGGAATGGCTGATTTTTTTTTCAGTTTATCCACTTCAATTTTTCAGAAGTAGAGCATGTGTAGTAAAAAACAATGTTAGTCAAATCAGATCCTCATGTGTCTAGTATCTGTCTGAATCAAGCTCAAGCTCTAACTCAGGTCACTGATTTCCTCTGTTCCAAACAAGGTGAAGCTCCATTCATTGTACATCTTCCTTCAGTTTCTCTGTTATTTTCCTTTAACTAGGCAAGATTTCATGAATCTGGCTCCCAGAAGTCATGCAGTTTTCCCTGAAGAGTAAAAACAAATTAGTATACAACTCAGAAACCCAGTGTCAGAAGAAATGAGTAGAGTAGGCAAGTGCTTGGGAGCACCACAATGTGCTGGAAAAAGTCCCTGGAATTTTTTCCTGAAACACTTGCCAGTTTCCCCATATGTGAATCAACCCCAAACATCTCTGAAGAAACCACTCTGAAGGAGCTACATCATTATCACCTTTCATTAACTGCTAAGCAGATTCTGCAGCCATGTGTTACATGTGTCACTCCCTGCTCTAGAACATGAAATATCACACACACTACACACAAATTCTTTTTTTTGCACATTGTTGGGAGTGATTAGTAGTCTTTACAAATGGTTAGTTACACAGTTTTTAACTGCAATCAATACTAGGCATATATGTATAATTTAAATTTTATGTAAATTATACTCTGCATTACTAAATGTAAAGCTAATTTTCCAAGAGAGATAGCTTTATGTTCCAAGACAGGACTAAGACAGTTGGCCTGATCACAGTCCAAAAGAAACCTTACAAGCCAAGGCTGGAAGAAACAGCTCTGAACTTTGGGTATCAGTAGAAATTATCCACCTAATTCCACCAAGGCCAGCTAGATGTCACAAAGGTAAATATTTCTGAGAGATTTACCATGGCATTATTTACTACTGCATATTTTTACAAACATGAGAGGCTTTGCCTAATCACAGCATGAAATTTGCCACTTTCAAAGGGGGAGGAGCTGTCGAGAGCATATGTGGATAAACATATGTGGATAAAGCCCTGGACTCAAAAGTCTCAAAGCCACACGGTGCCAAACCACAGCAGGAAGTGCCTCACTGCATTCCTTCCCCAATGTCCTTTTGGAAGCATTTGTTAATAGCTGTAAACAGACAGGCCCTGTGACTCGGCTCAGGACTGGGATTTCCATGTATTACACACACCTTTACAAAAAATAGTGCTTTTATTAATGATGGAGAAGAGATCTTGGTTTTATCAAAGCCAGCAAAGTAAGAATTTTAATTAAAATCCATACTAATAGATCTAAGTGTATTCCACAGCCATGCCATTTATGAAGAAAAAGAAAATCTCTTTGAAAGATTATGCTATTTTCAAGTGCTAAAAAATGAGTTAAATGCACCCCATAATGTGGGAAGAGAGAAAATGGTTTCATTACAGTACCTGAGTAAGCCGAGTGCTTTGTATCACATCCTGCCATTTGCCATATATCCTAGCAGCCAAGCCTTTTACCTGCAAATTCAGATTGATTCCTTTAGCCATTTATGTTTAAAAAGACAAAATCATACCCTGTGTTCCCCCCCACAGCTTCAAGCTCATAAAACCCCAGATAACCCAACATACAAGGTTTTCTGGAAAGGAACAATTTTATTGTCACCAAGTATCATCACCCCAACTTCAGATCCCTGCAACTCGTGACTCTGAATTTAAAGTCATGCACTCCACAAACACATTAGAGGCACATGACTCCCCAGGTTAAATGTTTGGAATCACCATGCAAACCTCTGGCCTCCAAACACCACCTCATCCCTGGGTAATGAGGTTTGTCTGATTGTACCTGGAACAGGTGCAACTGCAACCACAAAAGCCAACAATGCAGAACTGGCTGCTTCTGAAACTAATTCCTTGTACACAAAACTCTCCTTTTTCATAACCAATCACAAGCAAGTGTTTAATCCAAGCCATTCACACTGAGATTTGCTTCATATGCTGAGCTAAAACCCAGCTCAGTGGCATCCTCTAGAAGGTACTGCTGTATTGCACAAATGAAGCAATGGAGAAAACCAGAGTAAGATTTTCCCCTCTCAGTGCAAAGGCAAATACAAACAAAAGTGAAAGCGACCAGAGATACAATAATCCAAGGCAAGAGTAATTAACTTGTTAAAAGGATCCATGCTCCATTAATCTGGCTGAGTAAGAAAAGAATGTTTTTGAGAGGTAAGAAAGCACACAACTGCAAGTGTCTGATTTCAAGGTGAAGAAGCTAAGGCTTCCCAAAGCTGGGGCTGGTCACTTCATCACTGAGCTGACTTGGTTTGCTACAACAGCATGCAAAGAATGAAGGTCACAAAATTAGGACTACCAGTACTAAGCCCCACACCACAAAGCAAACAAAAGGCAATTGTCCAAGCTTGATGCTATGTCACATACACTGTTGGCTTATATCCACAACATTTTTAATTAACTCATTAATTCATTTGAAAAATAAAATGGAGACTCATGCAAGACAGGCAACTTTTTCAGTCCTCTGCAGCCTGCCCTGCATATAGGCTCTACTCTTACAACTGGAGTCAGCTATCAGTGACTGCCACCAAGAGAAACAGAGCAACTCTGTGAGCCTAAAAGTTGAGATGCCTGGCTAAAAGGAAGACCAGTCACATTTTACAGCTGTTAAGAGTCCAGTTGTTAGTAAAACGAGTATTTTCAGTGAATTTAAATGGGCATATATTTATCCACATGCAAAGACATGATGCAGGCAGAAAAATCAGGAAAAAAAACCCAAACCCATGAGGAGCTCCTAGAATTTCCAGGGCTGGGATGAGGAAACAACATGCAATATGAACACTAAAAACCACCCCAAAACCAAAACAAAACAGAAAAATCAAGTTTTGTGTCTTACCTTAGACCGATAAAACAGCCTTGCATCTTCCCTAATGTCACCTTTTACGTGCTTATCTAAGGCACGACAAAGCTTCAGTAAGTGTTGCTAAATAAAGACAAAAGTGTACAGCTATTAAATCCTCCACGTCAAAACTACAGGTTTTACTCAAATATTGTATCAATTTAAAAATTACATGTTTCAGTTTGAATTCTGCTCAGAAACACAGTGTAAAGAAAGAAAAAGGGAAAAAAACCAAGATCACAAGATCCCCTATCTGTTGCTGGCATATTCCTGGCAAACCAGGTCTAAGAGTTTTTAAAGGCAGCTTCAAAGTATAGCAGAGCTATACAACACAAATTCTAAAGTTCTTACTAATTAATTTGCAAATCCTTTCTGCCCCCAAAGTAGCAAACACAGTGCAGTGCCATTCACATCTTTTATCAGCAAAATAATTTCTGAAGCTACAATAGCTAAAAATAAGCTTTTCAGTAATGATGACTCAGGTAATTTCTTTTGTAGGAATTGGCTGAGCAGGTAAAATATATCCAAGGTTTATGCGCTGATCTTTTATTTCTCTCTCAATTTCTGATTACTTTAATAAAGCAGTTTTGCACTTCATAATCTCTCGATAATGATTCCCAAGGTCTTTCACATTCTGTTAATTTCTTCATAAAATTCCTGTTTTCAATCTCTCACTTAACAGCTGCCAAGAGGCTCCGCTCTGCAGAACAGGTGAGACATGCTGAAATTCTATTTATAAACATCTGCTGGTGTCTCAAGGCCACCAGATTTTACCCCCTCTAACTGGCAGACGACCAGAAGTTAAATAGTTAGATTGATTTTCCACAAGTCTAGCCTGCACAATCTTCAGCCACACCCCTCTTGCTCCTTGATGGCTAAAAGGTCAGTGAATAATAGAACCTTTCTTCATTGAGAAATTGAGACATTAAAAAAAAAACCAACTGAAAATATCAAGCTCTCCACAAATCTTAGTAGCACATTGAGACACTCAAGCCTCTAAATGTAACCAAACATTACTGCTTTACATCTCTCAAACAGTTCATATGACAGATTTCTTAAAAGCCAAGAGCAATTCCACAGGGCAGCAGATTTACACAAACACCTTGCAACAAGCAACTCCCAGTAAATGATCACAGAAATCAGGAATACTGAAAGGCTAAGCAGAAGGTATTACTTAGCAGATGTTCACATCACATGGCACAAAGGAACAATCACTACAGAGAAGGGCTACAGCCCTTGCTTTCACTTGCTGCACTCCAGCACAGGAAACTGTAATGTGCTTGAAAATATTTTACTGGATATTTTTAAAGTGGTTTTCTCCCAGACTGAGAAATTTCAATCCTATTTCCAAAGCTGGTAAGATCATTTGACTTAGAATTTCTGGGTTGAGGTAATCTCCAGATACTTTCAGAGAAAGATTAACATAACAAATGCCTGCTCATCCACAGCCTTAAGTTTGGAGGTAGTTCCATTTCAGAAACACAGAAGAGAGGTTTCCCTCTCTGCAGTAAACACAAGGATGTTCTTCTGCATTTACCTTGCCCCAGAACAGAAGTTTCTCCAGTGCTATTATGCACTGGTGATCTTCTATCACATGATAGCTCTTACCCAAACAGTCTCAGTTTGCATGATAAACAATATTTTAAAATCTAAAGGTCTAGCCACTGAAGTACTCACCCTTTGATTAGAATTTACAACATCAAGGAAACTGGCTTCACTGACTAGATGAAGGAGGACGTAGATTAGGTAATACACCTGGAGAGAAATCAAAAAAGCTTCAGCAGTCCAAGCACCATTATAACTCTGCACATCTAGAAACAGCACTATCTCTGCTTTCTGGAATGAATCCACCTCGCCAACAGCCAGGCCAATGGGCAATTGTATCAACATCTCCACCTAGCTAATTGATTTGCAACAGTATATTTATGTATTAGAAACCGTATTACACTGTTTTACCTAACCTAAGTAACCCATAAAAATTTCTATGGTTTTAATAACTGAAAATTATATTCAGCAGTTAGCTTTATTTTCCCATCATCTACCTCCAGATCAAATCACTTGCTGAGAGATTCCGTGATAACCACTCAAATATCCAAACCAATATTCCATTTTTTGCATGGATGGAAATACTAAATCTTTCCAACACTTGCTTACGAGAAGAGATTAATAAATCTTTTTCTCAAGGCTGCAGGTGAAGGTTTGGCTCAGCACCAAACAGTTTTCACTGATTACATCAGAAGGGAGGGAAGATCATCCTCTGATTACAGAAGTTGGCACTCAAGACATTCCCGTGACTCAGAAAATCTGACCATTTCCGTGTTTGTAAAACAGCCCAATACAGGTTCCTTCACCATGTGCTACTTCTTTCCTTCCTCCATGACTGTAGCCGAAATGAATATTTTAAAGATGAACAGTAGCAAAACAGTGTATTTACAGTTTTACATACAGAACTGTCCACAGTTAAAAAGTAAAATAAACATTCTCCAAATTGTATAAAATATACAATGTATAAAATATATAAAAGATGCATAAAAACCAAAAGCAAAAAAGCACTATTGGCTGTATACCTCATGTTCTAGTTCTGCATGAAGATGGTTTTCATCAGCATTCTGTTCCTTCAGTCCTTCTCTCATCTCTCTCATCTTCTTCAGTAGACAAGAAGGTTTCATACACACCAGAAAGTGATGCAGAAGAGACATCTACAGATACAAACATTAACAAATTGGACTGATTTACTGACAACAGAAAATTGGAAACTGAGTGCCACTGTAATATTAGCTGTCCATTAATACAAGAATAGAAAAGGGATTTTTAACTAAAAAGGAAGTTTTCGTGCTTTGAGTAATTTTTGACTATTCACAGACTTAAGTGTTTGTACATTGCCTCAATAAAAATCTGACCTATGAAAACAGTGTGTCTCCACATGAATACAAAAGGGGGATTCACAGAAGTGTAGACCTCTTTCCCATGTCTAAAATTAATGTTTAGGCACATAAACAAGCACTTACAAGCTGCAGAACATGCAGATAACACAGGTGCAAATTTACTTTTAATACTAATCTAAAGAGAAAATTAATTGGTCATTTTGCAAGGTTCTTGAAAATGGGCTTACAGTATTAAAACATAAAACAAAAACATACAATATACATGTTTTCTAAATTTCCAAATTATACAAAGACAACTTATTTATGCAGTACCTGCTTGTCACTGTCATCAGGTATTTCCACATGCTTTTTATGAAGAAGTTTTGCAATTATCACTAGGCTAAGATGTCTTCTTACTTCCCTGAAAAACAATTTTTAAAAATTATTTCCCACAGAATTTCTCAAACCCACAGTTTCTACAAAGTATGTGAGGCTACGCATGGCTTAAACTGTTAAACTGGATTTTCTGAATATAGGTGCTATATAAACCAGTAAGGAGGCTAGCAAAACAGAAGTACCCTTAATCACATTGCTCAGCTTCTGCACAAGTAAACAATGCTAGATACTTGTCTCCAAGCCTGAAGTTAATGACCCGACTAATTCTCCTTACTCAGTTACATTTTAATATATTAATTTTAAAGATACAGAATTCAAAATGATGCTTAGAAACAGACATTAATTGCCCAAAGAAAATTTAAGTTTTGGTCATTCAGGCAAGAATTACAGTAAGTGATGGATGTCAGAACCTGAAGGTAAGCCCTTTTGTGGTACAGGGTACCAAAAATCCACAGCCCAGAAACTACATAAAAGATTTAACCCTCTTTCCCAGCAAGGGTAATCCGGAAGTTATACGTGAACACTAAGAATTGCATATACATTTGTAACATAGGAGAAAACACAAATGCTTTTTTTTTTTTTTAAGTGCTATGTAATAAATATTGCATTTTTCAGACTTTGAGCTTATACAAGTAAACCAGCTGTAAATGACCCTGCGTGTTTCTGACATTACAGTGTCATTACCGTCCGCGCTCGATCCAGCTGGGCACGAGCTGAACAAGCCACAGGAGGTTATGGTGATTACTGGAGAGTTCACTCACTGCCAGGCACAGCTCAGGCATCTTTAAAAGAACAACAAAACATCCTGATACTGAAGAATGGCTGTTTGCTTTATTTGCAGAGGAGCACACATCTACTCCCCAGAAACACAGTCAGCGTAAGTGATAAAAGGAACTGATCTAACAAGAGATGAGGTACATAATGAGATTTCTGCATTGCACCTGAAGGTGGGTCTGCTAAATAATATTTATAGTAATGTTTTTAATGACATCTTACTAGCATAGTGCAATAATTTCTTAATCCTATCAGACTGTCATTTTAAACATACACCTATTTTAGTACACAATCTTACGAAAAACACAACAGTCCTCTTGTAGAAGAGGACAGGCAAGCTCATGCAACAAAAACCCCCTCAGTATACCCACCCACTCCTAAATCTCACATAAACCCAAAGCTTTGAATTTCTCTTACTATTACATGTACTATTACTGAAAATTTTATATTACATGTTCAGCCAGTACTTTTCTGATATGCCAAGAATGAAAAACAAAAACTTCAAAACAGAAGCTGCAGTTTCACAAATCCAGTACAATAAATTTATTAAGTTACCTTTGTATCCCAGTCTCTTATACTCATCAGAAGCTTTACAAAAAGGCACTGAAAGTCTATCAAAGGAACTTGTTTTAACTGTTTCTCCAAGCTTATTTTAAATAGCAATATAAGCAGCAGCCATATTTCTCGATCAGTGTATCTGTCTTGAATTACTGATGTACAGAAACCTAGAAACTTTAAAAGAAATACAAGGCATTAAAATCTGAGATTGTTTTAGCTTATTTTGAAGCATGATAAGTTTTCCACATTCATATTAAAATGTACCTCAAATTATGTACAGTTTTGGCAACACTTGTGTACCAAAACATGTTCCCATCTCCCAATAACAGCCCCCCTTTTTTTTTTTTTTTAATTATACCTGCTGGAGACTCATTTTTTGAGCAATGGGAATATTTCCCAGACACTACCTGAGCAGGATCTTTCTCAACTACACAGATAATCCAGATAATTGAAGGAAAGGCCAAAAGATTTTCTAAATACACCAGTAACACTGAAAACTTAAACCAAAGGATAATTTCTCCTATGTGAGGGAGCCAAGATGTTCAATAAAGTGCCACATCTGGAAAAGGGACGCAGCAAACTCTGCAGTTGTGAGTGAAGCCAATGGAAGTCAGGAAACTGAAGCTTGCAACATGCCTGCAATAAACTGCTGAATGTGAAGCTGAAGCTTCAGGATAGCATCTACTCAAACACATGCTCAGGACTAGATCGCAAACCCTATCCACCCTCTCAAAAGAAAACACACACAAAAAAAGACACCCAACCTACAAAAGCCTTGGAGTTTTCTCACCTTAATCACATTAATTAAATTGTTTTCAAGTAGACTGGGGAAAGCTGGGCAGGCAGAGGCTATGTCTCCTCTTGGCTGTTGACTCACTGTTTCTTGCACCTGACTTCTAATAGAAGAAACATAATCTGAGCAACAAATGAACAATTTAAAAGCCCACAAAGGCTTACTGACATCAAACGGAAGGAAAAAAAAAAACAACGCAAACCCTGCATGTTTCAAAATGCCTTCAAATCAAAATAATCCTCAGTTACAGAGCATTTAACATACACATCTCACTCAACTTGTAGCAAATTACTTTGCCCAGCTATTTAGCCAATAATCCTGCAAAGATTCATTAGGAAGATGCAGGACAAAGGACAATGCTCTGGTTTGCTGAATCCTTACCTAGAAGGCATTGTTTGAAGTTCAGGGTTATTTATTCTTACTAAGACCTGAGCTGAGAACTTGAAGAGTATGAGAAAGGAATTAAAGAAGATTCTAAATTCTAAGCACATGACTTGCTTTCACAGGATCCAGGCAATAAATATCAAGAGGAAAACACTTACAAAATATCATGCTCATTGAAGTCGGGTTGAAGATGTTGCAATGGAAAGAGAGTTCTGAACCCAATACCCATATTGATAAAAACAGCTGATATATCAGCTATTGAAGGAATCCATGGTTTAAACTGTTCAGCACTGATGGAAGCTACAAATAAAAGACATGGAATGGATTAGTTTAAATTTAGTTCTTAGCATTAATTCCTTTTAAGAAAAACAAATAAGCTCTGCAGTTTGCATCAATTCTACCAGTTCTCATCTCAGAGGTGTCAGCACATTGAACAAAAAGCTTATTTTCAGAACAAGGAGGGAGCAAAAAAGTCTAATATAGTATTTTACACCAGGGAAATTTTACACCAAAAGTATTTTACACCACCTTGCCTGGGTAACAGGTCGATTACTTTCAAGTTCCACCCGTTTTCCATCACAGCTCTCTTTCATCACAAACAGCAAAACAAGCAATGAGGCAATATTTACATCTAGGAGAACACATAAATTACTGCCTGTGCAGGTAAAGGTAAGAGAGTGTTATCAGCGTGAGACTGGAAGTGAAGCTAAGTAAGATTTGAAAACAGGCAAGGTTTCTGGAACAGAAGTGCTAAACAAGGAACTCCCAGCCCTAATTGTTTGAATGCTCATTCATAATCAAGCCTAATGCCAGCAAGGCACAAAATAAAGGAGGCTACATTCCCTCTCATATCAGCTCATAGCCCAATTTCAAACAAGAATTAAAACATGGGGTACAGTTTGGACAGGTCTGAGCAAATACTTCAAAAGAACCACATTATTTTAACAATTGTAACTGGTAGCCTTAAAAGAATGTCACTTTTGATGGATCTGAATGAAGACATGGGGAACATATAAAGGAACTTGTAGTGCAAAAATATTTGAGAGTACAGACAAAGGAAGGCAAAACACACAAGACATCAGCAGCACTGTGGGTTGAAGCAAATCCTTCAAAGTGTTTCTGTGCAGGTGTATGATTCACTTCACTTTTGTCATTTATCTGGAAAGTAAATCATGAAGTGCTACATACTGGGTAAGACAATGTGAAAAACATCTTGCAGTCCTTAAGCTACAAACGTCTGCATCAGTCAAAGCAAAAGATGGAAAGGATAGCAAACTTTCGAGCAGACTGGGCTTCTCTTCAGGTCAATTCCACTTGTGAAATACCAGAAGTGAGTTTAAAAGGCCCTGTGCTGGGATGCACTGCTTTGCAGGTACATGCCAGGACCACATACTGTGGTACAGGTTGCACACACTCAGTGAAGATCAACCCCAAGCATTTCAGCATTACAGAAGTAAGAAAATAGCCTAAATTCATGCCAAAATCACCCAACAGAACTGGTGCCTTTTACTTCCTCACTAACACTTTTCTAAACTGATGAGAGAAGAAATGCTTTCACTCAGGTGGTCAGTTTTCCATCCTTCAAATACTTACAGTTTTTTAGTGTTATCTCCATCAATCTGTCCAAGATCTGGGTAGAAACACAATAGTCAGGATGAATAGACATCATCTGTGAAGAGAGAAGAAGCTACACATCAAAAACCAAGCTTCATGACGGCATCAGTTTCCTTTTAGTTAGAAAAAAACAACCACATCAAACCAGAACAAAAACACCACCAAACTTCTCAGAAGAATGAGTAACAGATTAAAAAACAAACAAACAAAAAACCCTTACCCCAAAGCCTCTAATGCAAGATACACCAATGAGAACAGAATACTGTGAATTTATATTATTTCAAGCAGTGAAAAGATGATATGAATACTTTAAAATTAATTATTTGCAGTATCAGAATGCTGTAACACCATGTTGGTTTATAAAAAAGTTCTGAGGGTTCAAAGAATGGAAAGTATCATGAACATCTTTAGAACCCATTTGCATCTGTGATCAAATTGTGCTCCCTGAGCAGGAGTGGAGGCAACAGAGTTAACTACATCCTTTTCCAGTCACAGGAAAGTTGGACATATACAATACTAAACTCAAACAGTGAATTCTTAGTTTTTCACATAACTCTTAACTACAAAAACACGACTATGAAGTACAGTTCAGGTTTCTTGAAGCACTTCACAGGCCCAACAAAACTTCTTTTCCCTCCCCACAAGTGCTGGGCAGTTTCCTGCTCTGTAAGTGATCTGAATTGGCTCACACTTCTTACTTATTACAGGAACACCAGAGCTCACAGAAAGAGGGAAGGGAACTTTTTACTGGCTGGAGGGAAGGACACAGAAGAGCAAAATATTTTGCTTTTGTCAAATGTAGGAAGCCAATCAACAGACAGAGGCTGCAATTTCACAGGTGGTTCAGCTTTCTTTTTTGTTTCAGGTACAGTTAGAATGTGGCAAATAATAACAGAATGGAGACTGGAGAGGGGCATTTTTGTGAGTAACAGCACTGTGTAAATTCCTGGGGATTCAGACACTGACACAGACATCTTGAAAGGACAGTCACCACACTTCCTTTGAGAATGACTCCAGGCTTCTTCCTGAGCCATAAGGTACCTTTTCCAAATGAAAATTATCTGATAACGCTGGTATCACTGATGATTTAGAAGATGATATATGTAGAAAATGGTACCTTTGCACTTTTGCATACTGCAGCATGTATTGTTTTTCTAAGGGTGGAAGGAAATAAGATCAGCATTTGCTCATGATTTGGCCCACAGTATCTCTCCTCACCTACTGTGTCCTTTTTCAGTGCAGTAGCATATATGAATGTGGACAGGGACATGCAGCTTTGCATTCACTCAGAGTGTGGAGAAAAGGCTATCTTTATTGTTTTACCCCTAGTGACAACCAAAGTATTTCAGACTGGCGAACAAATCAGAACCCAGAATCAAATTTTTTAAAAAATTATTTAAAAGTTGTTAACCTAATGGAACAGATTATTCCTGCTTCAACTGGCTTCCAGAAAAAATATTACACATGCACAGAGTTATTATAACTGCATGAATAGCACAGACTTACCTGGAAAAGCCACTTCAGAATTGGTATGGGACACAATATACAACTGTAAGCAGAACTTAAAAAACCGTTAACAGCTAAAGAAAGCTGTTGTGTTACACTAGAACTGTAAGAGAAAAATGGGGGAAAGGAAAGAGGATAAAAATCAATCAGTGGTTGAATCATCACTTTCACAAAAACATAAGAACTTCCTCATCCCTCAGGTCATCATCAACAACAAAGACAGATTTGAACATGCAAAACAGATGTTATTTTTATGCTATTACTTATATAAAATGCCACAGTAATCAAACCTTGATTTTTAATAGCAATCAAATTCACAAATGTCATTTAGAACAACTATCTTTCTCTATAGAAAGCCATACCATACAGTTTGGAAACATTTGTATTATTATGGAATAATAGTTTCAAACAAACATTGATTTACACTATTGTACTATGAACCACTGTGCTGACTACACAGACAGGCTGCTATGCTCAATGAGACTATTAAATAAGATTTTTAACTGTCCAATGTCCTTTACCAACACTTTCAGATCAAGAGAGAAAATAAACATTGTTTTCAAAAATTTTTAAATACCCTCTTAAATAAAGGATCTGGAGGTAAACTAACAGAATTAAAATCCCACAGCCTAATCTCACTGTGCAAACTTGTGGGGTGCAAACAGTAGCTGTTGGGAGGACAGACAGTGTGCTATTGCTATTACTGAAGTACTGTGGCTTCAGTCGCTGGGATGAGCTCAGCTGGTCAGAGCAGGGTGCTGATAATGCCAATGTTGTGGGTTGAAACCCCGTATGGAACATTCATTTAGGAGTTGGACTTGATCCTTTTGAGCCCCTTCCAACTCAGGATATTCTGTGATTCTTCTTTAGAAAGTTAGGGATGTCATGGGCAGCTGAATTAAAGCTATCCAGTTTCCCACATACTCTCCTTTAGTCTCCTCTATTCTCTCCATCTGCTAAATCAGGTAATTCTGTCGAGAGATCTGTCCTCACTCCTACACATACCCTCTACCTGCCTGACTGGTGAGACCTCCATGTGCCAACTGGGCAGCCAGTACATGCCAGATGTGCCAACTGGACAGAATGCATAAGCAATTAAATCATAATTGCCTTCTGCAAGGGATGATTAGTTTAATTCTCATTCCTCCAGTCACTGATTTACAAGATGCTTTTGAAGCTCATATCCTTGTGATCTCCAAAACATATTAATAGAAAGGCCTGAAGCCAAAGGAGTGTATCACAAACACCACTTCCTCAAGAGATGAGAAGTCACTCTCCTCCTCTTCACACCCACAACTGAACATACACATGTATAAAAAATCCTTTAAGATTGACTGAATTCTCTCAGTTCCTCTAATGCATGTTTGGAATAAAACACCAACTGAAATAACCAGAGATGTTCAGGATTTACACTCATGATACTAGGCAAGAATTTGTCTAGCTACTTGTAGCCCAACAGCCTTGTAAATACAGAGCAAAAATGCCTGTGAGTTGCAGAGCAGTTGTTTATGTACACACAGACATGCTGGTGGCTCAGTGACTGAACTGAACAGATGTCAGAGATCCTGACTCTGCAATCCTCATTAGCTGGAGCCTCCAGTCCCACACCCATCCAGGACAGAAGCACCAAAGTTCTTTCAGCAGACATAATGTAACACTAGAAGGTCACAAATAGGTAACCACAAAGCTCTTATTTCAGTCTGGGGATAGTTAAGCTTGTGTTCATTATAACGTTTCACTTCTGCATTTGTCTTCCACAAACTGGTCAGGTTATCAACGGCAGCCCAATGTAGTAGAAATATGGCAAAGGCCAGAACAGCTGTTTTTCCTCATGTCTCATTGAAGAGGTTTTTCAAGTATTCCAGAGGAGGAAAGAAGGAAGCTTCAAGTTACAATTTACTGCTCCATAAAGCTAATCCAGAAAGGAAAATTCCAGGGAAAGCCAATCAGTCTTGCCTACTTACTAAGACAGAGCTCATTTGCATACAAAGATAAAATAGTATCTTAAAACTGCTAAAAAGGAAAAGAAAATTGTACAAGTAAACACAACAAAGTGAAGAAGTTATTCTTACTTAAGAAGCAGATTTTCTATAGAATTTTGAGGGATGAAGTGAAAATTCCTCAAGTCAAGGTTATGTTGAGTGAAGATTTTCCCAGAGGCTGATAAATCAAATATATCTTCTCCAGGGTGGTAGTCAGGTATGACATAAGTTACTACTGAAAATCTCTTTATAAACGCCCTGTAAAATTCGAAATTGCTTTTATCAATTCAAACATTGAGAAGCTGCTTGAGACAGTTCTTTGCATTGTGTGATGAACACATCAGTCTCATGTGAAAGCTGAATTGTTAGAATACAGTAGCACCCA
This sequence comes from Lichenostomus cassidix, assembly GCF_008360975.1. Taxonomy (NCBI): domain Eukaryota; kingdom Metazoa; phylum Chordata; class Aves; order Passeriformes; family Meliphagidae; genus Lichenostomus; species Lichenostomus cassidix. The sequence goes on along the minus strand of NC_139487.1, from coordinate 12,381,292 downwards.
AGGAAATTCACCCAACCCCAAAAGATTTAAAAATGGTTCTCATTAAACATATTAACAGCTGTTGAAAACAGAGAGAGGTTAGGGGGGAAAAAGGCTAGAAAAGCAAAAACCAAGATTTAATTGGTTTTGGAGTTGCAAGGACCTGTGTTCTTCTGAGAGATCATCTTCATTAGCATTGTCCTCATTTTCTCCACCTGAAGCCTTGTCCTCTCTTTCTATATCTTCCTGTAACTGCTTCTCTATTTCCTCTAATCTGAAATAATAGCAGCAGCAGAGCACATCATCACCATTTAGTATTTATGACAGAAACAACAAAATCCAAGCTCTGAATATGAACCCTGGAGTCAGGAGTCAGTTACACAAAGCAAAAAAGCGTGTGAGACATTGCATTTGTGTAAAACACAAGCACCTTGCTATTCCAAGATACAAAATGAACGTTTCCCAAATTCTAATGAATTTCCAACAGCACAATCAATCAGTGGTTTGTCAGACATGAATACATTCAACCAACACCCGATAAAGTTTTTGTAATTGCACAAGACTTTCAATCTTGTGGCTGAACGTTTATGTTTTGCTAAGCGCCAAACAAGTATTTCATTTGTTAGAAAGTATTATTTGTAGGAGTATCTGCTACTCCATGGGCAGTCAGCCCACAGCTACCAGGGTCAGAATCTTTAATCAAAACAGCTAATCACACACATATATCCATCACCAGCGTTTGCCATTAACACACAAACCACATTTCACTTCCTACCCAAAAGATCTCTTGTAAGAACACTCATTAGCTCTGTTCACTGACCTGTATAACTACGCAGACACCAACAGCCTGCACAGCTTTGGGAACCAAAACTGAGTTACAAATGCCTTTGAAAAAACTAGTACAGTCAGTCTACATAAATATTTCTATTTCATGCCTGACCAGCAGCTGCCAGCTGGCTCAGTGACCTAAAACGAAGGCATCAGTAAATTTAGCCTGGCTCTTCAGGGGTAAACAGATGTATCACAAATCACTCCTTGTTGCTTGGAAGGAGCCTGTCATTCACCTTTTACAATTTAAGCCACACTTGAAGGTCCTGACAGTTGTATGTTGGTGGCATCAGCAGGCAAAGCTTAGCTTGGTGCTAATCAAACTCCATCAGGTTTGGGGAGATAAGCAAATCTAAGTTTCAACAACACCATCTCACATTTCAAACCAGCTTTAAGAAACAAACCTTGTCGATTCTTCTTTCTCCTTCAAGAGATGATCTAAGCTGTTCACATATGACACCTTGCTTATAAAAGGAGTCTTAGAAAGCTGTAAAAGAAATAGTAAGAAATTTTAAAAATACCATAAGCCATCAATTCATTATAAGACAATAATCAAAACAGAAACATCTTCCAATATTATTGATATTTTACATGCAGATAGAAACCCAAAGGAGACCCTGCAAAGCCAATGATTAACAGTTTAGGTTTCTCAGTCCCTTGACAATTTTACATAATGGTCAAATCTCTCTTAGTGACTAATTTAAAAATACTGTGCCTCACAATGGATCTGAACAGTGAAGCAAGTCTCTGTATCTCTGAGGCTGACCTTCAGCTAACCTTCACACACAGAATTGGCATCAGAAGCCTTTTACCTCACAACTTAACTATTATTATTATTATTATTACTGTTGTTGTTATTATTATTGCTATCCACTGAGACCCTGGGAATTCCCATTCTTGTGCATAAGACAAGAAACTCCAAAAATTATTCGGTACTTTTTTTTTTTTTTTACTTTCAGAGTCCCCATAGGGCAAAATTCCAGTGTTTGCTAAATCACATCTAAATTCATCAGACAAAACTTCCAATCAAAATCACACAAACTAAGGAGCTAATAAACAGAATTTTAAAAAAACAAACAAAACAGCATGGAAAATTAAGAAATTTTGCTAGTGGTTGGCTTTTCAGTAGCCAGTCTTTTATCCAGCTTGTAGCAGACAACAGATTTGAAATCTTTTATGGCTATGATTCTGTTCTTTGGACAAGCACAGTCCTTCTGACACCACCCTGGTGTTCAGTTACCTTTTAATGTAACAAGCAGCATGTCTTTATGTGGGAAATCTTATAGGAAAGCTGAAGACTTCTTAGCTTATTTTATATTTGGTTAATATGTGTGAAGTAACCGTTGAACACTAAGGAATAAAAAACTTTATTCCAATGTGCATATATGTCCCTTCTTACAAGAGAACAACATAAGTATATGCAAAAACCATGGTCATGGAAATGTTGGGACAATTCTTAACTGTTTTGTCTTACTTGGCCTTTAATTATACCAGGAACAGGCCAAGCCAATCGTTGTGGTCACACACATGTCCCACAAGTATTTGATCTAGGCTGCATGTGTTTATCAGGCTTAACCATTAATTAGGTAGCTGTGTTGGTTGAGATTGTGAAATACACATGTAATCACACCAGTCTGATCTACAACACTCTTGATTACAGAATCATAAGGACAGATTAAATAATTACAGCTGCTCAACATCTGCCCACAGAGATAGTAACTCAGTCAACAAAGAAACCATATCAGAGATTAAGAAACATGAGGAGAGGGGGAGGTAAAAGAGAGAATTTATACAGGCATTCTGCTATTTGTTTTCCACTGTGATGGGCTGACCCCAGCCAGCAGCCAAGCACCACACAGCTTGGTCATTCCCCCAGCCAGTGGTGCAGGGCACTGAACAAGCAATGCAAAGGCAAGAGAATTCATGGGTCAAGATAACAACAGTTTAATAAGGGAAAAGGGATAATGGAGAAAAAGTGATTCAAAGGCAGTCACTCAGCACCTTTCACAAGCAGAAGGATGCCCAGCTAGACTCAGAGCAGTGGCTACATGCCAGACCAACTCCCCCCTGTCAGTTCTGATTGCTGAGCAGGACATTATGTGGCATGGAATACATACATCCCTTTGGTCATCTGGGGTCTGCTCTCCAGGCTCTGATCCTTCCCAACTTTTTGCCTGCTCTATGGGGGCAGCATGGGAAGAAGAGAAAGCCCTGATGCTGTGCAAGTACTGCTTCACAACAGGCAGAAGACTGGTCTCTTACCAGCATTGTTTTTGTCTGAAACACACAGCACCATACAGCTGTCATAAAGAAAATTAATTCCAACCCAGCCAGGCTCAGTATAAAATCTCTTTGTTTAAATGCAGCCACTTCCAACCTGTACCAACTGTCAGGAATGCCACACTAAGACCTACTGCAGGATCTTCCCTATTAAAACATTATTTTACAACAAAACTTCAAAATCACTACTCATTTGACACGCTCTTGTTGAATAAATTTTTAAAACTACAAACCAATTCATCACCACAATATCCTGTACACAGGATTCCAACACATCACCTACCCCTTGTGATCAGATTTTCATCCAGCATTTTGAAATCCTAAAATACTTCCAATTTCCATGAAATACAACCTCAAAGAAAACACCACACTTACTCATATGCAGATCTCTGACAATCACAGACTGTGTCAAGGATATATGACTGGAGTCTAGCACACAGCTTTCAATGGCTACATCAATCTCCTCCAGTTAACTTCAGCTCATAAAAATCTTTAAGATTTTTCCTGACTAGGAAAACAAAAACATTAGACTGCAAATATTCTCTAAATGTAACCTGCTAACTTGAAGGGGGGAAAAGTAAAACCAGAACTCCCAAAAACCACCAGAAGGCACACAGCTAAATCAATCCATCTGCACAAAACATCTTTCAGCCATTCCCAGGACAAGCACAGTAACAAGCACATCCCTGCTCCAACTACATTGTAACTGTACAGCAGCCAAGTAACCAGTTTTGCAGGCAAATAATTCTGAATTATCATGCATTATGAATAAGGGATAAAATCATATAAAAACAGAACATTACAAAGCTGATTATCTGCTATCTCATCACACTCTGCTGTAGCTTTGGTGGGCGTAATGAGAATCAGCAAGAGGTGGCTAAGTGTTGGTGCAGAATACATTTTTGACTACAATTAATGTAGAGCAACTATTACCAATAAGTCACACACATTCTGACTGTTGTTGGCCAATGGGTTCTACTGGCACCACTTAGACAAAAACTTGACTGAGTCTACAGCATTTACTCAATGTTTGTAGAAGACACAGACAGTCATGGTTTGCCTTGCGTGGTAGTGGAATAGGTACTAGAAGACTACTGGACATCTCAGTTGCTGGAGCAACCTGTTATTTGTCGATAAAACAGAGCTAAATAGCAGAAATTAGTTCTCTAGAACACCTGAAGCAGTTGCTGTTTGCATGTAACAGATGGAACACGTAAGGTTGGAGGCAATTTGGTTTTTGAGTGTTAGATGCCTTTATTCACCAGGGCCTCTGTTTGTGTTTTGGTGGATACCTACTATATAAAACTTCATTCTCCTAAAATTTGAAATATGGGGTAGTAATTTAGCACCCACTAGACCTTGCACTATGCTAAAATCTGTATTATTCTTCTTGCAAAGAACATCCATAAAAGAATACTTAAAAGAACATGTTTTTTTCTTTCGTTTTTAGCCACTTACATGAAGCTTCAGTAATGGAGTTATGGTGTCCTGAGAAAAACTGTCAGAGTCTTCCAGGGTTCTTGCCTGTGGTTTGAAATTTGAACTAAGCATTTTTTGCAGTGGCATTAATGCTCCTTCTTCATCATCATCATCATCATCAATTAGAATGGATTCCAAAATGTCATCTTCACTATCAGAGCTGCTTTGTGATTTTCTGTTCAGCTTGGACTTGTCTGTAAAGTTCCTTTTAACTTCTAGCTCTCCTGAGGTTTGTGAAGACTTGTGACCACTGTCCATACAAGATTCTTTGAAAAGCAATGAAGGTGGAATATTTTTACCAGCCTCTGGGGAGAGTCCAGGTTTCCCAGAGACATCCATTCTACAAGAATCAGGAGCATTTTCAGAAATCTTGTGGTTTGTACTTGAAAAACTGTTGCTGGGTTGAATACTGTATCCTTTATTCCGTTCATGTCTTTCTGGTCTTTTATCTTGCTCTTTCTTAACATCCAATACCTGAGATAAGCCAGCAACCTGGAGAGGGGATTTCATGCCTTTTGTTTGTGTTAAGTGGTGGGGAGAAGGCAACACAGTACTTTTTTCCTGAGAAAAAGGAAGGGATTTTTCCAAGAAAAAGCATGAGTTAGCCAGCTGCAATTGATTCTCTTTGGTATCCACAACAGAAATGTGGTTATTTTTAGCAGGACTGTGTGCAGAATATGAAGGTGACAAACCTACAGTAGAATAATTATTTTTCTCCTTTTCGTTGCTTGAGTGGAGGAATTCCTCTGAAAGAGTCAAATCATGCCTAGACAGGGCAGCAGGCTCCTTGAGCTGCAGAACATCATCATAAGGGGACTTTAAAAAGATATTTTTTACAAAGTCAGATCTCCTATTTTTGCATTTTGAAGATGATATATTAAAAGCAGGGTCATTCACTTCAGACTGATCTGAACTATCTACATCCATACTCATGGCAGTGTGTTTTCTTTTCCCAGGAGAGTCTCTTGGTTTGGTTAGCCCAAAGGACATCTTTAGGAAGTGTGAAGGAGCAGCTGGGCTCTTCGGGGCACCAGAGGCCATCTCAGATGATGTTCTAAATGCCTGTGGAGAAGATGCCTCATGTTCTAAAAGCTGTGTTAGCTTTGGCTGAGATGGGTCATCTATGAAGTGTTGGAGAAAACAAGAAAACAGTTACCATGTTTAAAAAAATAAAAATAGTAATAAGAATAATTTTTTTAAAAAATCAAACATGTAACAGCTTTCCCTTTAAAAAACTAACTTCTGTTTTTAATTCAAATAGGACTAGAGCAGCAAAGAGTCTGATGAGTTTCCACAGCTACAGACCCCCTTTTTTTTAAAGTTTATCTTCCTACTGACCTACTTCAAGCTTCTACTCAACGTGAGCTTTTTAGATTCAGTTCTACCTCACAAAGAACAAAATTATGTGGTTAAAAGGGACAAAAAGCAACAAGAATACCAGCTAAACAGTAGTGTTGCTTCAACATAAATGTTCTTTCTGGATTAAGCTGCAAGGCAAAACTTATTAAACACCACAGAAAATGTGGATTATCCAAAGCACAAGAGAAACTTTAAAAATAATCTGGGATGAAGGTTTTAAGGTGATCAAATATCACAAATTCTAATTAAGTTACAATCAAAGTGTTTCACACTAAAATCACAAACTACTTTTAAAACTCTTCAAACTTCCCATATATTAGAAATAACATTGACTATACAGCAGTAATTATTTTTTTAGTAAGAGAAAACTCTAAGGAAAATAAAGCCATTAAAAAGAGACATGCAATGATGAATCTGATTGTTTAATTAACTCTATATCAACTGCTCGTACCTGAGGCAATGTCCCTTGAACCATAATGTGTTATTTTTCTAATAGAACGTCCATTTCCCTAAAAATAAAGACAGAGTGGGGGAAGAAAAAAGTTAATTGCATACTTTTTAAAATCAGTACGTTGATATCTCAAGCCAAGTGTTGAATCCAGCACAGACTTAGTTCCAAACTGCTCCAAAAATCTGTTAATAGACCTCATTTTAAGACAGAATTCAAATCCAGCTACAAAGATCTCAAAGAACTCACCACACCCCAATTTTTTTTCTTTAGATTGAAAGTGACCTGTAATGAAATACTACATTCTTAACAGGACCATCTCTATCTAAATACTGTGTCTTAAATGCATTAATCTAAACTGCTATTAACTGCAACTTCTAAATAGAAATTTGCCAGTCTGCTCCCTAAGGTACATTGCAAGAAAACACAAGATTATAAGGCATTTAAGATAAATGCATCTTTTTCTACAAAATACAGTTTCAAGTTACAATTTCTATTGCATTTCCATGCTTGCATCTAGCCCAGAATATCTCCCCTGCTTTTAAAATAGGATTTTTCACTTATTGTGAAAAGCTTATCTGAGCATGACCTAAAACTTACAAAGGAATAGCAAAAGAACAACTTCTGTTACATCTGAAAAAGGCAGCAAGAATATGACCCTACAGCATAAAATTAAAAAAAAAATTAAATATTCATATGCACAACGCGTCAGTGATTTCCACTTTTAATAACTCTTTTAAATACACCTGATGCAAAACATCTGCTCCTTAGAATGGCTTTACAGGATGGGGCTTAGATTGTTTCAATTTTTGTTTCTTCCATTCCCTTTCTCTGCAGAGAGCTTCCAGTGACAACCTAAATGCAGAATCAGTAGGAGAGCAGGGCACTGGGGAAGCCTGGCTTGAGCACAGAGATGTGATGCTTGCAGTGCCATTATTTCTAGCCCAGGCTTTTCCAGTATCAGCTTCTGGTGGTGAAACCCATTTGTCTGAGTCTGAGCTGGAGCCTGTGAGATCCATACAGTCATTTTTCTCTTCCCAACTATTTCCATAAGACAGTGGTGCTCTCCTTACACCCAGACACTTCTCATTTCTTCCTTGTTCTGGCTTGGCAGTCTTTCCCTTTTTGGCCAAGGAACACTCTGAGACCCTGTGGTAACAAGGAGTTTCTGAATCACAGCTCTTGGGTATGATGAACCCAGGACCCTGCACACTCTGCCATTTCCTGAAATGCTTATACTGTTCTCTTCCTCAATTCCTTTCCAGAAGACACCTACCACAGGACTTGTTTGGTGTTTAGTCTGGCATCTTTTCCTTCTGACCTTCTCTGGAGAAGATACATTCCTTTCAAAACCTTCAGTGCGTAAAACTGACAGTCCCATTCCTTCATCTTTTACATTTCCTTTGTCTGGTGAGGATAGCACAGTTCTGTCTTTATGGCCATGGTCTATGAGAGAAAAGACCAATTATTCACAAAAACAATACTGGAAGAAAAAAAAACCAAAAAACAAACAAACCTTATTATACTGTATTACTTGATATTTTCTCTCTCACATGTAATCTAAAATTAATTTACTTAATAATCCAGTTTTGCTACCACCAATCACATGACCTATGATGCAGCTTCAGTTGTTATAAACAATCGAACTTAAGCATGAGACATAACTTGAAATAATAATTACATCATTATTTAAAGAAATTAATTTTAACAGGAAATTGACATTTTAAGTTACATTATTAGAAAGAAAATTTAATGTGCTCATTTTGACATAATTGGTAAGCTATACTCATTATGTTGCCGCTCCAATATGGAATAACATTGGACTATTATTCTGCACATCTACATAATTAAAATTCAAATAAATATCTTTCATTTAAAAAACCCAACATATTTACCTTGATTTAAAACTGGTTTGAAGAATTCTGTAATCATCTGGTTTCTGAAGAGAAAACATAACATTCTTTTTAAAAGAACAATACCTAAATGCCCATACAGTGAATGTTGGTATAATTAAAATACAGTAATTTATTTCTACACAGTTTCTTTAATGGCTGCAGCCCCTATTTCTGATAAATCAGAAAAAGTAGTATCATCCTCTTCACCTTCTAGCTTTCACCCTGCTTGATTAATGAAGTTAACCTGTCAGTTTTCTCACTCAAACTGTTTTCCTTATGATGCTAGTAAATCCTAACCACCCTTCCACCTTAAAATAAATTTTCCTGAATGGGAACGTCTTCACCTGCATCCAGTATTCTCAATGACTCCTAACCAGTACATTATGTGATGACATTTAACAACCTCTCCATGTCCACTATCACTTTGAGCTAACTCAAGTTAGCATCTCATCCAGCTTCCAACAAAAACAGCAGTCTACAACCACCTACAAGATAATTAATAGCTTTAAACCAGAGGTCTTTTCTCTGGCAAGTACAACTGGGACATGAGACCACCAAGGCATTTCTCCATTAAAGAATATTGCTTCTAGAAATGGGCAGATTGCCTGAGCAATGTGCAATTTGAACATTAAAATACATCAGAATCTATTGATTTTGTGTCTTCATCTTCTTCCACACAGTTTGCTAATGACTTCAAGGCTGTTCAAGACTTAGTGCCTGTTTTGGAAATGTCTCTTGAATTTTAAAGTATTGATGTGAGAACAATTGTTCATGTTGTTGCAAGAACAGCAGAAGCTGGTTCCACGTTTTATTATGTTCTGTACCTTCCAAGATGAAGTTATATTGTTACTGCCTGTGCAACAGTGATAACCAAGGCAAAACTTAGTTACTCTAGATTCTAAGCTAACATATTCAAGTATCCATACCCGACTGTGTTCCCACAGATTCAGTAACTATTTTTTAAGTTTAGGCCAGAAGAGCCCACTGCTCACTTGTACAAAATGAATTTGGATTTAATTTTGAATCTTTCTTTAAGCTTCTAACCATCACTTTTGCATTTTCTCACATGGCTTTTGCATTTTTAGCACCTACAGAAATACAAAAAGCTGTTTAGAATGCACTGATACTTCTTAAATCAGGATACTGGCAAGCAGTGATATTTGAAGATGGTACTGTAACTCCATGAAAAACCACCCGTAATCAGAACGTGTGAGTGCACAAAATTTTTGGCTTACCAAAGAAAGCAGAGAAACTACTTGTCAAAGACTGGCTGCCTCCAACCTGTCCCAGCTCAATTTGAATACACAGGCCAAAATATGTGTACTCTTTCCACATGCTATAGCAACAATATCAAAGAAATTTTTGACACCAGGCTCTAAACTCCATTAAACAGCTTTACTAGCATAAACCAAGCTGGTGCCTCAAAAAAAAAAAAAAAACAGTCCACAAACAGAAATCCCTGGGCAATTACACCCTTAAAATCTGAACTCCCCAGCAGTCCAGACCAATTGTGATTTTAGGGTCTGGGGTCTTGTCACTCTTTACTGGTTCACTGTTTTGCTACGCACTGGTGTTCTGTGGTCACATTTGCACCCTCTTGGGTTGTTTCAGGGTGAATTCCAGTTAGTTCTATGGTCCACGTGGTAATGTGGTCGTTACTGTTCATGTACCAAAATTTATGGGCTGTCCACTCCAGCTATTACTTTTTAAGTAATATTTAAGCCGTTAACATTGTCTAGTCTAACTGCTATTAATGTTCAGGTTGTTAGCTCCAGGTTTTGCTGTAATCCATCTTTGACTTACACAACAGAGCCATGTAGTTCATGTAAAGTTCAACTTGTGGCCTAACAACTCTTGCTACTTACATCACTCACCTACTTTCAAACAAGAAAAAAATTTCAGTACACAGGATCCCCACATTTCAGTTCAGCAGAAGAATCAGAGGCTAAAATTCAGGTTTATTCACTGTTATTGCTGCTGACCAATTTGTTTTTCTGCCCTAGACCTCCTCACACTCCACCCTGGCCTCACCTGCTCACAGCAAAGCCCTCTCCAACTTGCATTCCTCAGGACACACCCGATGCTTGCTCGGACTGCTCTCAAGCTGCAAAATATCCAGTGCCCACAGCTTTCCATACTGCATATCCTTCCAAACTCTGTTTTCCTATCTAAGTGACTGTACTTCTTTCTTCCCCATAAAGCCTCATCTGCACATGAAGCACTGCTGGCAGGCCACATGTCATCTTAATTACCACCCAGAATTCTCTCTGCACCTAAATCTTGAAGACAACCTGAGAGAGACTGAAATGTTAAAGCTCATTGAACCAAACAATATGGCTGAGGCTCAGGTTTGCACCAACTGAAGGGAAAAAGGAGGGGCTTGTGTATGTGGTGGTGAACCCTCTGATCTGCCTAAGGCAAGACATGGTGTACACCTGCCACCGGAGGATGACCACGACAAAACAAGCTGGGGGTTGAGCCAGAAAAGGGACAAGGCTGGTAAGGCACAGACCCTGAGGAGGTGGGATAAAGCTTTTTTATCATGCCAATGTCCTCCCTTACACAACTGGCTCAGCTGTAAAACAACACCCTCCCGCCCTGAGAGGGGTATTGGGACATTCACACTTAGGCCTTAAGGTGTTTATTCCTTCTGAAAAGGCATAATGTGGCAAAACATGACGTGAGAAACGGAGGTCTAAGACGGGGTCATAAACTATCACAGACCCCCGAATTGCCCCCAGACTCATTTCTGGGGCCTTGCAACAGACAGTGTAAACTCACCCTCTCCAAGAGAGGCACCTGGGCATTCCCAGCTGAACCTGAACACCTATTAACCCACTGAACTCTGTTTTGAAAGCTTCTCCCATCTCTGATGGACAAAGACTGCAAGCATCACTTTGACCAGCAGACATCTGAATTGCAACAATCAAGTCTCATCACTGGATCCATGATGGTGATGTCCTTCCCCTCCACAATCTACTCTTATCCCTTCTTTTTCTTTCTTGTCTTTATATAGTTTCTTAAGTGGTATTTCCGTATTTTCATACGATCATATTACTAGAGATAATAACCAAAATGGCTACAAAGCTCATTTCCAATTATTCTAAAATAAGCCCTATGTGTGTGTGTATATATATAAACACCAGGTATTCAGTGTTCTTTCACTCTAATCCACTCCAAGGGATCTATTAAAAAGAACCTCAGTTACTCTGGCCTTCAGGGGCAGCTTGTGACAAAACCAAAACCAAGGCCTTCTGCCATCTCTGTCCTTGTTTCCACAGCCACTGATTCCAAACAACTGCTTATGTCCTTCCCATATCATACTATCTTTTTACTGTCTTTTATTCTAAATCCAAGAGCTTTGTAACAAAATTTCTCTTTACTCCATAATTATACAAAGCCTTGTACAACATAACATAGAATGAAGGCATTTCCCTTCTCCCTCAAGTCTTATTTGAATGGAGAGATGGTGAGTGATTTATCTTAAGACTACTTGTTTGAAAGTGCTTATTCACCAATATTTTCTCCTTTGTATTTTTAATTCTGAGTTTTGGTAGTGCAAGGGGTGGGAACTGTCCAACCAAGATTCTGTTCACAAATTGTTCACGGGAGAACCTTCACCCTTTAGTAGGAGGTTACTGTGTTTCACTCTCTTGCTAACATGAAAATTACAGCTATTCAATGTATCTTTATCAACAACTATATGGCTAAATGGTTAACACTTTTCAGCTATATAAATTCAGCAGGACCTTTTATCCCCAAGAAAAATGATCACACCATTTTTTGTGAAATCTCAGCTCGATTGACAAACCAGGGAGACCACTAAAAATCCAAAAGAAAACACAAAACCCATGAATACATGATCTCGCCTGCCAAAAGCAAAAAGCTACACAGCCAGGAGATGAACCCAAGAGACCTCCCAGGCCTTTCAAAACTAAGGACACAGCCTTCATGGAAGAGGGAAGGAGGAAAATCTTTCAGTTGTCTAAAAAAACAACCCCCTCAGCATTTGGTAAAAGTAGTTAGTGTTTACAGCCATATCAGTGGTTATCTCCAGCTGGATAAAAACTATCCTTTTAAAAAGCTGTATTGGAAACACTAGCAATAGCTCCAAGATCGCAAACCCACATTACTAACATAGGCATAAACTACAAAAACCTACTACATCTTAGATGAAATAGAGAATCCTGAAAAGCACTGTAGAAAGAAAGAAAAAAAAAATGACAACAAAACCAACCAAAACAGAAAGTGACACAGAAGACCTCAGTCTTTTAGACAACTGCAACAAAACCAAAATTACGCAGTTTCGCTTCACTTTCTTGGGCAAAAAGTAAGATTGAAAAAGTGAACTTTTACCCTGTCCCCTTCATTTAAATGACAGTGCTATCAAAACAGAGGATCTGAACAAAATAAGGTGCTGCTAATGGCACACGAAAATTATGACTTTTCTCATTCTGCAAGAAACAATTCGGCAGCCTCTGTAAAACCTCAGCTCTTTGGCAGAACTTGGATTTCTAGTTAGCAGACGAGTTTGCGAAGTCTAAACACTGTCACTGAGAGCCACCGCTGTCACTGGGCAGTGTCCTCCAGCACCGTTAGCGGCGCAGGTCCAGCCGGAGCAGCTTTGGGAGCCGAACCGACACCTGAAGCGCTCGGTTAAAGCCGAACCGCTGAAGCCGCTCAGCCCTACAGGTGGGCTGGGCAACGCCAGGGCAGGAGCTGGGAGGGCACAGGTGGGAGGACTCCGCGATTTCGACGGATGAGCTGGAGATGTCAGCCAGAACTCAGCCGGACACTCCCTTCAGCCTCCTGGGCGCTGCCAGACCCCCTAGGCCAACGAACAGCGGCCAGTTCCGATGAGGAGGCGCCGGCAGGGCCTCTTCGCGGCTGGAACACCCGGGCAGGCTCCCGGTGATGCTGCCGGGGAGCTCCCGGTAACCCCCGCCGAGCCGAGCCCTGCCCTGCCCTGCCACCCGCCCTGGGCAGCGCGGCGCACACCGGCAGCCGGGCCGTCCCGCTAGGCGGGCTCGGTACCCGGCGACCACCGCGACCGTCCCTCTCCGCGCCCCCCGGTACCTGCGCTCCTGGGCCGCCTCTCTGCCCGCGGCCGCCGGCGTAACATGGCGCCGGGACATGGCGAAGGGCGGGCTCGGAGACGGCAGCCCCTCGCCGAGCGGTCGGGTCATAGCGCGGGCGGCCCGGCGGAGGCCGAGCGGCCGAGGGGAGCGGCGGGAGCGAACACCCCCGGCAGCATCCCCGGGGTCGCGGCCCGAACGCCCCACACGGCCCGAACGCCCGGCGCGGCCGCGGGTCACGCGCGGAAGCTAACGGGCTCTTTCTGTTTTTTTAATAGACTCGGCCTCTGATTGGCTGAGTGCTGCAGCAGCGGCGCTTCCCATTGGTTTCTTCCCGCTAGGGGCGGGACGAGAAGCCGGATCGCGGCTGTGATTGGCTGATGGGAGAGAAGGAGGCGGGAGCGCCGTTCCGCGTCCCAGGGAGGAAGGGTTGTTTGGCGCCTTGGTCTCGTGCCAGTCCCCGCCGCCCGCGCTGCCGCTCTCTGATTGGTGCTCTCGGGACAGGCCCCGCCCCCCGCCCCAGGCTCCGCCCCTGCCGCGCCCAGGCCGTCCCGGTCCCTCAGCGCGGCGCAGGCCGCGCCAGTCTGAGGGGGAGCGCAGTGAGGGCAGCTCCGGGGCTCATCCTCGGGCAAAGGCGTCCTGCGAGGAACGCCGCCACGGACCAACAGCCAGCTGCAGGCCGTGCGGCTTGCACTGCGTCTGGGAAGAGATTCAGGCTGCGCATCCATCTCCGGAGCCGCGAGACAATGCGGGGAGGCTAAAAAGTTGGGATGGGAGTAATTTTTTCAAAATCCCCTACAAAATCACCACTAAACCCTGTGCCTTCCCGTCCTCAGCCTGCTATGCAAGATTCCCTCTGTGCCTGGACGTCCCCCTGCAAACACATCCTCGGTGCTAATCCTGTGTCCTGCAACACTATCTGGCTAACATTTTGGACAAAAACTTGGACTAGGCAACCTGAAGAACCAGACCGGCCAGCTCAGAGAATGCCAGTACGGCTATCTGTAATATTCAGTGCTAATTCCCATAATTAGCCCGTAAAAGTTAGTGATTTCAAAATGTTCCCGCACCAATTGCTTTAGCAGATCAAAGCAGGCACTGCACAGATATGAGGTATTCCCTGCTTGCGGTCTGCAGGAATGTGAGATCACACAATCATAGGTTTGTTTAGGTTGGAAAAGCCATTTAAGATGCCCTGAAGGCTATCTGAGATGGTTTGTCCTGAAATCTGTTTAGTGGCGGTTTTTACTGGAGGTTTTGTTTAGCACTTTGCCTAAGATTGGAGATAACCAAGGCTACTGTTTTCCTGATGTTTTTCTTGGATTCAGAAACACCAGGAGACAATGGACTCAAATGAAAAGGAGTGACCCATCCCACGTCTCTTCCCACACCTTACCTTAGGCTGGCCTGCGGAAAGGCTGCAAAGCAGGAGCAACAGTAACATGGAAGAGGAAGCACAGGACAAAATAGGAAAGTGTTTTTTGAACACCTTAATATCTGAGTCTTCCCTGTGCTAGGCACTCCACCCCTTTCATCATGCACATCCCTCAGTCTCTATTTTTCAAAAGCTTCGAGCCATGTAATTTCTGATCTCATAAAGCCAGCCTCAAAAGTGTAAAACTCGGGCTGCTATCACAACATACACCTTGCTTCTTCCTTGCTTGAGCCCATCCTACACACATCCTGCCTTGAGCAGCAAGCTCTCTGCCCCAGGGACTACCTATATCTATTATGTTTACAAAGAACCTTCCTGGTGTGGATCCCACTGTTTGACAACATACTTCTAGACCCACTATGCAGAACAGTACAATAAATCCATGTTTATGCTGGGTATAACTTCCTTGAGCAACAAATGAAGAACAGTTTGACTTGCTGTCATATAGATTTGCTTGAAAAGACAGTAGTGTATATTTGAAACACCATTAATAAAATGTTAAAGTTTCATGCTCAGTGTTAGCCAGGAATTCCAGAAATATTTTTATAATACATTGAAGGAGCAGAGGAAATTGAAGTCCTGTAAACATTTGCTTTATCTTTCAATTTAATACTTTACCCATGGAAAATCACAATAGATGTAGAGATATTTCTACAGTTAAGTGACCTGGAGTCGTAAAGAATTTCTAAAAGACGAACGAGTTGGATGCAGAGCAGCTTCAACAGAATGTCCAGTTCCAGCATTGATGATAGCAAGTGAAGCTGTTAATCATAGGAAGTAAAGATGGACTTCTGAAGTGGCAGAGAACTGTGAAACTTTCCTACAACTCCAAGTACAAGAACAGAAACAAATGCAAGCAGTGAAGCTGCAAAAGGAAATGTTTTCTAAGAAACCACAGAGACCACAGAGACAGACAGGTGACAGCAAAGTCCAGAATCATCATAAGTCTTACCCCCTTGGAGATTTATTGTTGTAATATACTTTTTCCCTGATACAGGACCAAGTTTGTGTGGAAACAGATCAACCAATGTTTATTAGCATACCTTTTATTAAGTTGTTGAAGTTGACTTATTAACAGCAGATCATTATCCAGACAGTAAATTCAGTTATTCTTTCATGATTCACACACATGCCATCACTCATCATTACCCAGTAGGGAAGTGGAAAATGACCACAGTGGTTTTCTCAGATACACGCTGATGCACCACTGGCTTCAGGGTCAGTGCTCAGAAGGAGACAGGAAATGTTTAAAGATTTTCATTGTTTTTCCTGGGAGAACATGGATACTGAAGAAAGTTGTGGAACTGGTGGAAGGGATAAAGCCCAGTTTCATGTGGAATGGTTTCGATAGAGACAGACATCATTCTTTGCACTGCAAATGTAAAGGGGACTGCTAAGTGCTATGCAGGTTGGGGGTTTTTAAGTAGAAAAACACTTATTCATGATAGCAGAATAAGAATGTTTTCTTTAGACTCAGGCTGGCTTCCTCTGACTGAATCATATACCTGAGCACATACCCAGAAGCATAGCAGCGCCTCTCATGAACATGTCTGAGCCAAGCCTGTGTAAACTCATCAGGTTGATGCACTTTTCCAGGCACTTCCACACTCAGCTTCCTGGCTTCCTCAGTGGCTCTTTGTTCCCTTCATCACCAATTTGCTCTGTGGTTTCAGCACAGTCACAAATGACAGTAGAGTTCAGATACAGACATTTCCTGGCATTCCTGGTTTCCTTTTTTTCCATCTTGCTGGAAAATCTCTCCCCTTCTCACTAATTCCCATATGTTATCAGATCCTGCTGTGCATTTCAGGAGCCAATTTCCACCTCCTTTACCAAGCAGACACTGATACCTTGACATGCAGCTCATGGGGTAGAAGACTAAACTGTCCTTTAGGTGAACATCTGGAAGAATATTTATGGCACCAGTTTCGATTGCAATAACAGTTTAATCAGTGAGGAGTTTAATCTCAAGGTTGGGAAGTACTTGTGCTTTTCAGAGCCTGCTTCATCCAGGGAATTGGCATCTCTAACGTGGAACTCAGCTAGCACACTTTTTTGACTGGACAGAAAGCTGACAGCACTGCACTGATGTGTCAAGGGGACACAACGTGTAGGAAATATCTGTCATGGCTTTCTGTACATAATAATTCTACTACATTAATATACATTTACTAATCAATACACAGTTCGCTCACTTTAACATGCACTAATGATTCTCCTGGCATGCATACCAATTCCCACAATCATTTTCATGGAAAAATTCAAATCAGTCCAGGCCAGTTAAATTCCATCTATTCTATTCCCTACCTTTTATTTATTCAAGCATTTCCAAGTTGTGAGTTCCACTGCTCTTAATACTTAAAGTTTCATAGGCCAGAGCCATGTAACCACACACAAAAAATTCCTTTGTCATAACTACAAGGAAACGACTGTTTTATAATTTAAGCAAATTAAAAATGGAAATGGCCTTCACCTGTGGCTTCTTCAGCACATATCTATGATGCTGACATTCACCAACACTAATTCCTGCCCTTGGTGCTCCCTTTCTATAGAGGCTGTCTCTGGGTAAACTTCCTGTTAATCACTGATTGTTTCTGCAAAGATTAATCATTCTTAATACAAAGGTCAAACACAAAAAGAAAAGATGAGGGGCAATCCACTGCTAGCAGGCAATGGAAAGGGTTTTCCTTCAGCATCTTATCACTGTTTCTCTGGCTTTTTTCTCCACAACATGAACAAGCTGTGCATGACAAACAACAGAAATTATGTTTCAGCATAACAACAAAAATTTTAGTTGGTAGGTTCAGCTAGCTAATCAAGTTGCCAGACCTCTCTCATCTTCTTCCACTTACGTTATACTGTTGACCAAGTTCTTTCAAAGATATCTCTTTTGCAAAGATTGAGAGAATCCCTGAATCAGCCTCAAATATTATAATTCTTTTACCATCAGAGATCTGATGAAGCTGGGGACTGCTCAGCCTTCAGAATAATTAACTGGGAAATGTCTGCTGGGACAGGAGAATAAGAATCACAGCCTCTGTCAGAGGTAAGCAGAGACAGGACATGTGATGTCTAGCCAAAATGAGCAAACGCTGTTATATTTCAAAAGCAAGACACACAGTCAGTCAGTAAAACTCCTTACACTGACTTCCCACTATTTTTAATCTAAGTTCCATGTCTGTGAGTGAACAAATGGAAGGCTATATATCAAAAGTGGCACACACTAGCAAATCTTCTTTAAAGGTCTTTTTGTTTAGTAACCAGATAAGTCTGCAGGACCAGCCAATTCACCTAGAAGCCAGGGAACCACATGGCTGTCACTTCGGGGAGGAAAAGACATCATCACAGCTTGGTGAGAGGGGAAGAGGCTTTGTAAAAGCAGAAGAGAGTTAGGTGTTATTAGCAAAACTTGTTGCCACCTTGCCCAAGACTTATGGAGGAAGAAGCAAAATGCTTAGGGGGACAAATTCACGGCAATAACTCTGAATTCTTAAGGAAGTAAATGGCATCCTAAAGATTGGTTCAAACCAGCTCAAAAACTAGATCTAGCACCGCCAAGAGGAGCCCAAAACATGGAACGAGGATTTGAAAGCCAACGTCACATCCTTAGTGTTACGCAAGTGGTCCTCATGAGTTTTGACAAGTGTCTTGGAATCCACAGGCACGTGGTGTAAAAACGTGAGTGAAACATGTGACAATGAGTGAGGAAAATAAGTTCTCTTTAAACTAAACTTCCCTTTTCATTAAGGTTCACATTAAATCTTGTAATATTAATTTTTTCTACAGGCATAGGGCAGCAAGTGCAGCACAAATCTCATCTTCCCAGAGTCTTGTGTGCTTAGTACACCCTCCCAGTCTAGCACTGCAGGCAGCTCCCCCATCCTGGCTCTTATCAG
Organism: Lichenostomus cassidix; assembly: GCF_008360975.1. Classification (NCBI taxonomy): domain Eukaryota; kingdom Metazoa; phylum Chordata; class Aves; order Passeriformes; family Meliphagidae; genus Lichenostomus; species Lichenostomus cassidix. The sequence continues at coordinate 12,362,618 of NC_139487.1, read as the reverse complement.
ATAGCTGAGATGAGTCACAGGCTCTTCCTCGGATCTAAAGCCAAACCACTGCTAGAAATGCACAAAACTGGGCAGCATACAGGGTTAGCGAGAACCATTTCTACTTAAAAAAATCAGGTATTGCTACAGCACACCACTCATTGCTCTCCTCTGAATTCTCTTGAGAAATTCACAGCTTTCCCGAAGAACAAAGCGCAAACCCATTCACTACACTCCCACAGGAGCCCCACTACAGCAGAAATATCTATCCTCATACCTGCAGGATAAGCTCCTGCTCACACAGGGAGAGGAGGTCCCCCCCTCACAAACAGCTCTGATTTGATGTAACCTGCAGATCATTTCTGGCAGAGCTTTTGCTGAACAGTCGCTCTCTGTCTGACAGTCTTGCAGTGCGCTGTTAACTCACTGCAATCCTTTTTGCCATTCATCAATGAATTCCTGAGACTATTCCTCAAGATAACTTTTAACCCTGACTCAGTGCTCACCATCCCTCCCAAATTCACAACAGTTTAACAAACATAATCCACAAACATAGTTTTAGGCCACTGTGTGGACTCTGAAACCTTTGAACGCCCTTGGACACTGGACGGGCTCCTGGAAAAAATTAGGCAATCAATCCTGCTCTTCTGGCAACACACCCTCAGTAACTCACCTAAGTACAAGTGAGCACAGGAGAGGTACAGATGGCCAGGAATTGGTGCAATTTAGGTGCACCAGCTGCTGCAAAAAACTCTCATGTCAATTTTGCAGGCTACAAGTCAAGACAGACAGGTACCTAAATTTACAAGGCACACACACAAATAGGCAAATATACCTTGCCAAATTCTGTTCCACTGGGCTACACTGTTAGGGATTTCTGAGCTTGTAGCTTGAAAGTGGTTTCAGGTGTACTTATGCACCTGAAGTTGCACTTCATAGTGATGATGTGTAAATACACTCTAATGACCAAGTCACAGGGTAACCAGGCAGCAAAATGCAGCATAGTATTAAATAAATAAATCTGTTTCTTGCAAATGTTGGATTTACAGGGCATAGTGACAACTAAGTTAAATTGATAAATCAAATAGTAGAAGAGCAGAAGCACACCTAAATCTCAGGTGACACCTATCAGAGGCAAAATTTAGAAGAAATATGGAGGCAACACTCTTTATGCCAATATTTCTCCCACTACTGAATATTATCACTTTATGTATACATTCAGTAACCCCAGCTAGGCTAAAAAGGAGAGATGGATCCCCCTATGCTCTACTTCATGTTTTCATCACTCTGAGCATTGCTAAAACAGGCTCTCTTCACTACAGCTTCCTGCTTCCAACCAAACCTTCCAGAGTGACACTGCAGAGCCACCCTAGGACACCCTTAGGCATTTTTCTCAGTGTCTTACTTGTCTCTTAATGATGAACTGTTGACTCTGGCATCTACATAAACAGCCTGTGCTGATCCAGAGGTCAAACCCTGAGCTAAGACAAACTGGCACAGTTTTAAAATAAGCCTTGGGAAATGTGAGTGACCTTCCAAAACACCCATTGGCATTTTAATCCTTACAAACTTCATTTGTAGGTACAAGGTCAGTATATGCAACAGGTTAGCTAAGTCTGATTATCTGAATATTATCTCTGATAAAGAAATGGTTTGGAGCTCAGCTATGCCTTTAATTTGATATTGTGTGACAGCCACAGTTTATAATTAAATTGTAATTATTAACATTTATTTATCTTATTTATAAGGAAAAAAAAGCTCTTTAAAATCTGTTTTCATGTAAAAGCCTTGAAAACAATTGTGGATTTTTTCAAATGCACAAAACATGATGCAGCATGAACTCACCTAGAAAGCATTTCTTCTGTTGAAACTATGAGATGGTAGAGTTGAGTCACACAAAGCATGAATCATTTACAGCTTCATTAAATGGGCCACAAAAATGCAAGAAGGGATTATAACTTAGCAGGTATTCCTACACTTCCCTCAACTGGGCCAAAGGAATTTCCTTTAATTCCTACTTAGGGAAGAGTGTAACTTGTAACAACAAGACTATAATCGCTCCAATCAATTAGTTTCATCTATGTTCCTTATCGGTCACAGCTGTGCAAGACAGCTCACTGCTCTCTGCCCTCTGCTAAAGGTCACCACTTCCTCAGCTCTCCTTCCTGCTACTGTAAGCACACCTTCTCCCGTTTCCATCAAAGTAGTTTCTCCTGGTTTATTAAAGAGACTTGTTGTTAATCCAGATTGTTTTGACTGAAATGAGCATGTGTGTGTAGAAACAAACCCTTTCTGCATTTTTCCACCAATAGCTCCAGCTCATATATGCTTTCATTTAACTGAGCTTCTGTAAGTTAACTCACCTTTGCCTTAGCTGGGTTGAACCTGAAAGAAACACTTATCTGAAATTGTGTGTCCCTATCAGCCAAACCCTTCAAGAGGATCAGGATGTACATTTGCAGTACATGCTTGCTCTTCCTATATTTCTGCCTTCAGAGTGAGCAGCTGTAGCTTTCCAAAGGCAATGAAGCAAAACCATCTTCTTGACAGGTGAGGAATGCATTTCTCACTTAAATAACTAAAAAAAACTTGATTGCTTCATAATTATCTGTAACTGCTCTGTTATTATTTCATATGCAGCACTGCACACAAGGCTGGTTGCGTTTGGCACTGGCCAAACACAGTGGCCTTTTGCTTTTCATTTAAGTTGAGGACTGGAAAAGCATCCCTGAGCAAAAGTTTTTTGGTTGCAGTTTGGTCCCTGAAAATGGGCTCTGCTGCAAAAACGTCCCATTTGGAACACTTCCAGCTTTCTCTTCACCATGCTGGGCTTAGCACTGTACCACTAGAGACACCTTTACAGCCCTGTGGTGAGCAAACTGAAAACTCAAAATAACTCCAAGGCAACAAAAGGTTTCTATATTTCAACGGAGCCAGTTGCCTGCCCTGCTGCAGTACAGGGTGTGAGGGGGAGGACACAAGCCAGGTAAGAGGGAAGGATGGGATTTGCTTTTACCCCAGCAGCAATACTACTAAAACCCAGCCTTCTGCAAAACCAAGACAAATTGAAGAGATTTAATTACCATATCCCACATTCCAAAATGAAAGCAGGTACTGTTCTAGACGGCATTTTGATTTATTCCTGATATCTATAACAGGAACTAATGTTTAGCATCAGAAACCAGACAGACTGAAATGAAAAATGAGAAACAGGAAAAGAGTGGCAGTAGCTAACTAGTAGAACAAATTATCAGGGGAAATGTTGGTTTTCTCATTTCCCGATGCCCTCAGATCTGTCTTTTTTGGGAAATATATGTACTTTAGTTCAGCATAAATCAGTGGGCTGATGTCAAGAGAAACATGAAGAAATTGCAAGGCCTGTGAAAGATGGGAGGTCACTCAATGGGGTCTAATGGTCTCTGCCTGTTCTGCAGAGCTGAACTCCAGGACAGGAAATAGAGGATTTCTTTTGCATCCTCATGCACACACATCCTGCACCCGCAGAGTTCCTGCAGGCAGCTGCTATTTGGCCCCACATGGGGTGTTCCACTGCTGACCACTGCACCCACACAGCAGTCTGCTGTTTGTTCAGAGCCACATGCCAGCTCGTGTCACATACAATTCCCAGCCCTTCTGTTTTTCTCATTCCAGGGCATGAAACAAATTCAGGTTCTTCTCCTTTCTGCTCCACTCAAGCAAGCATCCTACACAAAACAGGTCCTGGGTGTCCTAAAAGTATTATCCCCCTTTACTATCCCATTATCCCTTTTAGAGTAATTAATGCATGTTTTATGTAGTTTCTTCTATACTTTGACAAATTAGACAAGGAGCCCACAAGTCCCTGTCACTTTTTGGGTCCCCGCTTAGATCACCACACAATCCTAAGAATGTTTAATTCAGCAGAAAAATACTATCTTTGCCTCTTGTTTCCCACTAGAATCAGTAAGGTGCTTTTACAATGCATATCCTGACTAGTAATTCCCACACCCCTCCAGCTATTCTCTGATCACTCAGCTGCTGGGACAAGGTAACCAACAGGCAGCACATACTGGCAACCTGGGAAAGGTCTGAACAGCCTTTTGACAAACCCGCTTTTTCTGAATTCCAGCATGCCTAACATCCATATTCCTTTACAGCCCGTGTAGCAATCTTTCCTGTTCTGGTTAAGCTCCATTATACTTGGATGTTATCAGTCTCTTTGGGATCACAGTATCCTTCAAGATGTCTAAGCCAAATACTCTCATCACAAAAATTGTTAGAACTTCATCCACTTCAATTATTGCATACAAATGCAGGCAATAAATCTAAGTTTTTATGTAGAAAAATCAAATGCCCTCTGTACAAAAGAACAATTGTGTCTCATACCACTCCCACTACCATTATATCAGCTAGCCCATCTCCCAGGAAGTTCAGCATTGGGAAGAGGCATGTGCTTGTGGAATCTCTGCAAACTTTCTGCCCACCAACACCAGTGTTGCCAAGTAAATACGGTCACCATGTCATAGGAAAACAGAGGTCAAGTACTTCCATAAAGCCACATCACAATTCATCTACCAAGCAGTAAAAAAATACCAGTCCTAAATATCTCCCACCTGACACAGCTATGCTCTCCCTGGACTCTCCCACCATGAGCAACTGGAGCAGGTTGATTTTTACCTCATCTCCCAAGCAAGTGCTGGCTTTTTCCTTCCTTATCTTTCTGCTTTATCAGTGCCCTGAGCAGACATTCCCTCATCCCCATGCATTCCTGCAGTTCTTTCTTCACACTCCATTTATATCAGACTTCTGAGGACAAAACCATCGATTTTTTCCTTTCCCCCCCACCCTGGTGGTTATTACAAGGTAGGATGAGGCAGGACTCAGCCTGATGAGCTCATATGGAGACCATCTCTGACAGATGCCTTCCTCCCACACCACTGACACCTTTGAGCACAGGGGTTTTACTTTATCCACCTCCATCCGTGTACAAACACCAGCAGAGTGCATCAGTTCATGCTGTCCCTTCTGTTTACTTGGGGATAGCCCATGTCTTTCATGGGGGACCTGAAGATTTACATGTTATTTATCAAACACATGAATTATACATGTTCCCTTTCCAGATTAACTATAGGTGGCCCATCCACTTTAGTCTAAATCTGTGGTTTATGCCTCAAATTCTTGTTACAGGTGACACATCATGCTTCTGAGCCCCTTAGAATCCCAACAAACTACCAAATGGACACTGGATTGTGGTGGCAAATACATCCACAGCATGGCATTTAACCGAACAGTGGGGCAGGACATCTCTATCTAACCCACAATTGATAATTTATTTCAAGTTTTAAACAGAAGATGTTACAATAAAAATATTAAAGAGAAGCAAGATGTTACAGTGCTAAGCAACTTAGTAGCAAATGCATGTGATCACTCAAAGGTCCTGTGAAGAACAGGCAGCTTTTCAGGTGGTAACCAATCTGCAACAACTCTTCAACAGTGGGATTTCAATCTCCCTTCTCCATGGGAATTCAATATCAGCAACAGGTTTCCCATTCCAGGTCCCTCCTCTTCTTTTTCACTGGGCTCTTATATAATACTTTTTTTTTGCCGCTTACCTGTTTCATGGGTTTTGGGGTTTTTTGTGGAATATACTCCCCAATCAACTTGTTTAGGTTTTTTCTCTCCTCACACTGCTTGTTCAAATTTTCCCCCTTGGTCCAGCATTGCCAACATGCCCCTTGGGCAGATCTTTATTTGAGGTGGAAGGCAGCAATCCGCTCAATATTCCTGACAAGTGGATGGGTCAGCTTTTTGTGTTGTTTCAGGCCAATTTTAATTTTTAATCCTTTTTCCGCATACCTCATAAATCCAGCCCTCAGCAGGAGTCCTTTCTGTGATCCCTTTGTGCCATGGGACACGTCAGGCAATACTGTCAATGTTTTACCTTTGTCTTTCCACTTTTGGCACACACACAAAAACTTCCTGTGCTGACTCTTGAGATGTTCAGGCAGTCCCAGGATCCACCCTGTCTGGTTCCCACAACATGGACATGATGGATTTTTGTCCAGGACCTTCACCACCAGGGTGTCCTCCAGTGGAAAGTCAGTGGCGTCACACAGGGTAGGTGACACTAGCAGTGAAGGAATGAGCACCACGGCCCCCAGAGGCAAGAGCCTCTCATCATCACCACTTCCTCTCTCTTTTCCAGACTGACACTGGTGTCTGGAAACTTTGGAGTTAGGTATGTTGTACACCTCTGGATACCTGGCCAAGCCTTCCCACCAGAGGGAAGGATGGTAACCATCTCTGTCTACCATGCGGGGTGGAGGGGGCCACAGCTGGCCCCAAAGCAGCAGGGACTTCCTGCAGGGCCACAGAACAGCCGGAAACAGGTAAGAAAAATAAAGCTGTGGACATAAGTGGTCACAAGAACACTGCTCCAAAATTACTTTAGATCACTCAGTGTAAGTGTGCCTTCATTTTACACCTTTCCAGTGCTGCCAGGCTCCCTGGAAACCCATGTTAGGAGAGAACCCTGTGGATCACCCAGACTGGAGGTAGGATCAGTCATGCCTGCACCATCCCCAGCCACTCCTTACCTATGCCAAACAACCCAATGAGCCCTCTGCTTCTGCAAAGGACACAGCTTTCCTGGTAATAAGGGCTGTGGTGGAGAAACTTCCAAGGACTATGAGAACTGGACAAGTTCGGCACACCCCAGCATCAAGCCCATGCACTACTTACTTCTGTTCACCTTGCAAGTTTGCCCTGACAGCAGCAGAGCTTGGGGAAAGCACAACTGAAATGAAGAAAAATCACTACCTTGGCCATATAGTGGCAAACTGCTGTCTTTTAAAGTTATTGTCATCTCTCTCGGGTCACTGAGTCTGGCAGAAGTTAATCAGCATTTCCAGACCAGACTGTGCAGCGTGAGACACCTCTGGCAGCAAGGATGGGAGTGTGCAGCCCTCTAGTGCTCACTGCCAGCCACAGAACTGCCACAGTGGCCATGTCCCTGCAGAGCTGCACAGCTTTCCACCTCTGCCGTGAGTGAGGACCTGTCATTACTGAATCCACTCCTGACGGCCAGCAGGTCACCGGCTTTGTGCCCTGAGGCCCAGGGCATCTTTCTTAAAAAAAAAAAAAAATCCAACTTTATGGCCTTCAGCTGCCTTCAAGTACAGGGTTGTGGTGTTAAACACATGATCTCCATGATGGTATGGCAAAGACACTTTATTGCAAAAATCCAGGGTTCTTAAACTTAGTTAGTTTGTTATGAGTTTACATACTTGTGAGGCACAACAAATATGCTGAACAAACCACCACAGACCAGGATAGGAACAGACATCAGATGTAACCAACCACAAGCCCCACGGTGTGAGCACTTATTGGTTCTGATAATTGTTTTACAATTATGTAACTTGTTTTTCATTTCTAGTTTAGCTGAATCATTCTCAGAATGCTTTTCTAGTTAGCCAAAGTAACTGAAGTGAGCAAGGATTTTACAAGGGCAGCAAGGCCCTCATGTTGCAAGGCCTTTCTGCTCTGCAACACAGGGTCAGCCCAGGAGTACTCTTCTCCTGTACATTCTGCTGTTACAACTCCTTCCAGCCACAAATCTTCCCTCAACATGCACAGCTGGCACATCTGCATTTGTATGGAAGGGTAATGTTCCCATGAGGCCACTTTTTTTTCTGATTCCTCTAATTTAGCCATGAGTGCAGAATATTTCGCCTTGGACTGGGGCATGAGCTCTGACTTGAGATGCAAACCCATGCTTCCTCAGGGTCTCTGCTACAGTGCCACTGCTGCTGCACTTACCTTGCACATGATCCAGCTGCCCTGTCCCCTCTGGCAGTAATTCATCACTAAGCCCAAAGGGGCCCAAAGCTGGGCTGGCAGCCAAGGTGACATCAGGGCTGTGCCAAGTCAGCCCTTCACCACGCCCACAGCAGCTGTCTCCACCCCTCCTTAGGGTTCCTTCTGGCTTTTAGGGGTCCTCTCCCCTTGTTTCCCCACTTTCCTTCCATGTTCTGTGCCTGGCAACTGTCTGAAGACCCCAGAGCACACCTCTGGGAAAGACCCAGCTATCCCTCAGTGCCACACCAAGCTGCTGGGTTTGCCTGCCACAACCTTTATTTGCTGGCCCAGGTCTCAGTCTGCTCTCACCATCTCCCACTGATGGATCCTAATGATGCCAAGACCCCATCCCAAAAGCTCTCCTGGTGCTAACTGAATCCACCCTTCCCCTTCTGCTGCAGACCTGGGGCCACAGCACTGGGTAGCTTGGCTTAAAGGACACATTCATGGGGACAGTGGCTGCTCTGGCTGCCACAGCTGGAAGGTAACACAGCCCTTGGCAGACACAAAGACCTCTCCTCACGTCATTTATTTCACACAGAAGTAACATTTCTTGTGTGTGATGCCAAGGGCTTGGTTTAGCTACCTGAGCATCTGCTGAGCACCACAGGACACCCAAGGCAGCCCAGGGAGTTGGCAAAGATATCAGAGGACTGCAGAAGGCCTGTGTCCTTCTGCAAGGCAGGTGGAGCACCCCAGGCCATCTCCAAGGGCTCTGCTCCCTTTGTTCAGGCAGATGTAGTAACCCAGTCCTTGCTATAGCGAGCATTTCCAGATCAATGCTTTCCTACTTCCGTGTCTAGAGAAAAGCATGTTTTTAAATGTCACCTCTCCCCACCAGCCAGGATATTTCCCCAGAAAACTCACTTTGGAGCCCCCTTGGGTTGGCCGGTGGGGAGCAGAGACAGCTGCTGTCAGCTGTGATGGGTTTAGCCACACGTATTTTTTGGGCTGGGGTAGAAACAGGTGCCCTGTCCCGGGACACGGATCTGTCCAGAGCCAGCCCTAGCTTCTATTCCCAGGACACTCTGTCTGCTCCCAGTCAGGTGCTCTCCCGGCAGCTTTCACTTGCCCGGAAAGCTTAAAAAGGCCCAAATTTGTTGTGTTTTTCTTCCCCGCACAGATGATTCACTGCACTCTTCCCTGTAAACAGTGGGTGGATCCCAGCTGGATTTCCGGGAGCAACACGGCGCCGATTCCGGGCTCAGGGAGCAGCAGCTCCACACCTCCTTCTCCACATCCTCTCTAGCCGTCCTGCAGTAAAGCACGAAAGGAGTGCAGGAGCAAACCTGTGGTTCACGCTTATGGAGTGTGAAGGGGAAAGAGCCCCGGTGTGCCCCGAGCCGGGTCGCTGAATGCAGGCGAGCTGCCGGGCACTGGGCACCCCTCGCTGCCGGTCACCTCTCGCCGTCCCCTCAGCCTCTGCAGGCTCCTTTCCCCCGAGCAGGAGCGGAGCCCCCCGGCAGGCTCATCACAGCCTCCTCGGGCTGTCTGAGGAAAGCTTGATGCTAAGAGTTAACTGGCTCTCGCCTCCCACTGTGCCCTAGTTACACGGCGAGACCAGCGTTTGCAAAGAGAAGTGCTGGCAAAGCTCAATTTTTTTTTTTTTTTTTTGAGGGACTAATTGCAAGGCTAGCTGAAAGGAATTACTTAGGGAAGAGTTGACATTTCCCTTGGTATTCCTCATCCCGCATTTGTGGGCATGCAGCAGTGTGGGAACCGGCATGATGCTTGAAAGCTTCCCTTTAGATGCAACGCCATCCCTAACCCAAAAACCCTCTGCAAAGCTCCATCTCCTCTCAGATGAGACCTGGGGCAGGCAGGAGCATCCCTGTCAGGAGGGTTGCTAGGGACTGAAGTCACCTATCCACTACCCCAGCACAGGGGCAATCCCCTGACTCCCTATGCCCCAGCCCCGGGCGCTGCCGAGGGCTCTGGGAGCCCCGGGAAATGCTGGGATTTTTGCCACTAGAGGGAGGAAAGGGAAGTTGGACATCACAGAGATGGTGCACAGAGTTCCAGTACTGTGCAATGAGTCTCAGAGCTGGACACGGACGCTGAGAACTCACCCTGAGGTACCTGAGCCAGCCCTGAGCTGGGACTCGTCCCAGGACCCATCCTGCGCTAGCTACACACAGCATCTGACCCTGGCAAAGGATTTTTCAAGCAGGAACGTGACTTTGCACATCAGGGGAATTTAAACCTTGAGAATATATCAACCCCAGCTGCAGAGCATAGAGAGAAGCCCCCCAAGATGTTTCTGAAGGGAAATAGATGCAGAGTTCTTAGACACCGTTTTGTGGCATTTTCATTCCTGGGGAAGCTTTTTGCACTCTGTGACCTTCTGGGTGAATCCTCTGCCCCTGCCAGTTCCCACCACCAGTGGGTAACTCCAGCCCTGCCACCTTTCCCCCCAACCCTTCTTTCACCTTGCCAAAAACTCGGGTTTCTGCAGGTGCTGCGTCGGCGTTTGGGATGTTCCCAATCCTCCATCCTCCCTGCATGCTGCTCCTCTCCTAGTATAAACCCCTAGAGCCGACTGTCATCCCAAATCCTGCCCATTTGCTGATGCAAAGCTCGGATGAGGGATCAGCCCCAGTCTGACACTTTCAGGAGACGCTGAAAGGCAACACCCCACTTTGCATTTCTGGGAAGAGGCTCGGCTTCCTCGCAGCCCCACTCGCCTTCATTCTCGGTTCTGCTTCCCCAGTGCAGCTTTTCCCCCTAGGGAAGCCTTCCTGCTTTCTAATGGAAACTTGCCAAAGTCGGTGGTGGATGCTGCCCAGCTTCTGGCTGAGTGTGACTGGCCAGGGAGGCTCCGTCCTGGGGGGGAAAGGATGTGGCCATTCCTGTAAGCCACCCCTGACATCACACACAGAGGTAGTGGGAAGGGGGTTTGGCTGGAATTTGTCCAGATGCAAATGCCTTCCAGGGAGTGACTCAGCCCTGTGGTTTTCCTCCCTTCCTTGCCAGCAGATTTGATTCCCGAATTGCTTCAGGGCTGCTGGAAGGCAAGGCTGTGCCAGCAGCAGGTCAGGGGGTCACCCCTGCCTCCCCACGCCCTCCTCTCCTCAGCCTTCCTCCATCTCCCAGACTTCTTCAGCCCCAGCCACTCACTTTGATCCCTCTGCATAGTTACATGGGAAAGGGGAAGGCTGCCAGCATCCATAGACCAGGGCTGGAGAGAAACAGGAACCTTGAGGGGAAGAACATCCCAAGAAACTCCCTTTCCCCCAGCCATGCCTCCGCCAGTGCTGCCAGGATGGAGGGGACTGGTTTGTGATCACACTTAGTAGGGAGCTGCATGAGGTATGTGCTGCTTTCAGCATCTCTTTGGGGGCAGAAGGAGTTGCTCCAGAGGGGTAAATGCCATCTCCAGTGGTCACACCAGCTGAACTCCCATGCATTTCCCCTGTTCATTTCCATTCATGAAATCTCACCTGATTTCTATCCAGGTGGCCAGATGGCAGGAAGTCTCAAAGGATGAAAAAATATGACATAGGCTAAAAATAGCCAGGCAGGTGGAGGGGGAGCCTGAGCTCAGAGTGACACAGCCTGAGAAAAACCCTGGCTGTGTACAAAAAAGCCTTGCTGGGGAGAGAGTCAGAGCAAGTCCCCGTGGCAGGAAAATACCCACTGCTGGCCAGGCCTTTGCAGGGGGAGGTTTCTTGCAAGGCATCACTGATGGTTATAACCATGCTTGAGCTCCTCTGCAGCCGTGCAAATGCTCAGTGCAGGGCCTGGAGGGCAGGAATCCCCACCAGCATCCCCGGGGCTGTGAGGTCCAAGTGCATCTGCAAGCTTTGCAGGAGCAGCCCATCCCACAGGACACTTGGTGTGATGGAGGCTGCACCTCAGCCCCTCCAGGCTCTCTGTGTGCAATCGGAGCTGGCGTCACAAACAAAGGGGCTGGGAACAGGCTGAGCACCAGCCAAGCTGCCTGTCCTGCCACCCCAGCTCTGAGGCCACTGGTGTGGCCTCTCAAACCTGGTTTTGAGGATCAGGCTCTGTGGACTAACCAAGGCTGCTCAGCTCTTTCAGCAGGAGTATCTCTGGCTTCATACTGTTAGGAGAAAAAGCACCTGCTGAGCCCAAGCTGTCCCTTAACACAATATCCTTCATCCTAAAGGCAAGGCTGAAAGATGTGGTTTCTCTCATGTATGACAAGTCTCAGAGAAGGAGCAGTGGCTTGCAAGCAGTTTGCTGGCTTAGGGGAGAGGGAAAAGGAAAGACACACAAGGGCCACTAAATCTCACAAAGCCCAGTGTTTGTCTGGTTTAAGTCTGGAGATGGACTGAGCCTCAGTTAAGGCTGGAGCGTGGGATTAGCTCTGTGTTAGACATCTGTCAGTCTGCACCGGAGAGAAACAGCCTGGGAGGGGCAGCAGGAGCTGGCTGGGCATGACTCTGGATCTGGGCACTCCTGTGGGCTTCTCTGCCAAAGGGCTGAACAGTCACTGTTGCTTCCCAGCACCTCCAGCCACAGCCTTCTTGCTGTGCACAGCCTGGGGCTGCATCCTGGAGCAGTCTCCCAGGAAGAGACTGAATCTCCCAGGAGGAGACCACATCTCAGATAGCCATGAAAGCCCTTGTCCCATGTGGTGTTAAACACATGATCTCCACGACAGTATGGTAAAGACACTTTATTGCAAAACTACAGGGTTCTTAAACTTAGTTAGTTTAGTTTGTTTGTTAGGTTCGTTTGTTATGAGTTTACATACTTGTGAGGCACAACAAATATGCTGGACCAACCACCATAGACCATGACAGGAACAGGCATCAGATGTAACCAACCACGAGCCCCACGGTGTGAGCACTTATTGGTTCTGATAATTGTTTTACAATTATGTAACTTGTTTTTAACTTCTAGTTTAGCTGAGTCATTCCCAGAATGCTTTTGTAGTTAGCCGAAGTAACAGAAGTGAGCAAGGATTTTACAAGGGCAGCAAGGCCCTCACTTTGCAAGGCCTTTCTACTCTGCAGCAGCCCCACTCCAGCCCCAGAGGCAGTGGCTGGCACTGGGACAGTCCCATAGGCTGCAGACATTTCACTGGTCCCCTTTCCGGAGTCCTGCCTGGGGCACGGAGTAGCTGCATCAGCTTTCAGCAGAACCCTGCGATGCTGTAGGGCTCAGGCATTCGGAATGCACACATCAACCCTTCCCTAAGGCTACTTTCTGCTTTCAGCGGTAGCACTGTGAGGTATTCTAATTGCTGTCTTGTTTCTGAGCCCTAAACCACACCCTGGTCCTGCTGCCTGACATTCTCTGCAATCACAGGAGCTCAAAGGTGGGGGTTTTAAACCTAATTTCTTTGGATGGGTAGGAAAATCTAGCTGCTCTCTCTTCCTTTGCCCCCTTCCCAGAGCTGAAAGGTGGATTTTGTTGCCCCAGAGTAAAGTCTCATTCCCACAGGGGCAGTTCCCCTGCCTCCTCTCCCACAGGACTCCCCTTAACAAGGGTAAAACCCCCATGGCTACCCATGCTCCCAGTGCAATGAGGCTGCAGGAAGCTCCCACTTCCCTCAGATAAACACCAAGCTGCTGTCTTTCTGCAGGGGGCCCGGCCAGGCTGCTCCTCACTCACACCCACTGCCTTTGGCCAAAGGGAGACTGGGGGAATCTGGGGAAATGGGGAGTAGGAATAGCATCAGGTCTCAGCTGAGCCAAAGTCACAGGGAAGGGATGGGCCCCACATGCTGCAGTGTGACCCCAGAGACTGCTTCTGCTCACTCACCTCTGCTGACCAGACCTATGAAAACTGGGATCCAGGTGCTCACCCCAACTCCAAGCACACTCTTCCTCCTCTTCCTCCCACAACCTGCATCGTGGGAGCTGGTAAAGTTGTACAACAGCAAACCTGTGCACTCCCTTCCTCCCACCCATGCAGGGTCTGAGCTGCCCTGGTGCCCATCCCCTTGGCATCAGGCCTGCAGTGACTTCCCTGTTTGCCCTACTTGTGCCTCTCTCTTGCCTGCTTCTTCCTCTGTTCCCCTGTGGTTTTCCAACTGAGGAGCTCACCAGACCCTTCCCAACAGGCAGACACATGCAGACCAAGGAGAAGAGTGCAAAGAAGTGGCCAGGCCAGCTGTGGTACTGGGAAGGGGGATAACCCTTCTTGGGGCAAGCCTTATCCTGGGGAAGGTTATCAGGAGCAGTGGCCAGAGAGATGTCCAAGGTCTGACCCCAGCAAGGACAAGTAATGCAGCCAGTGCTAGGGAGGGATTTGGCCAGGCCCCATCCCCAATGGGGACATCAGCATCACAGCCCTGATGCTGCAGCACTGCCTTGAAAGAGCTGAGCAGCCAGCAAGGAAGGAGCAGGGAGATCTCCAGCCCTCCAGTGTGGCACTGGAAGCTGCTAAAAGTGATGGCTGTAGGGAGGGAGTGCTGGGTGCTCATAAACTGTGTCATGTTTGGGTGGGACTTGTGCCAAGTGAGAGGGAGGGCTGCCCAGCCTTGAGAAATCAGAGGTATTTCAGGTCACTGATTCACATGCCAAAGTTCTTGTCCAGCCCCTTGGTGGAGCTAAGGGGCAAAGAGTGGCGGCCAGGCAAAGTTGGGGCGTGCAGCCAAAGCCACACCTGACCACCTGAAAATACACTGCGAGGCCTTGAATTGCTGATGACACCTGCTTTGGGGGCTTGCATAGATAAAAGAGTGACTCCAGCTTGGTCACTTCCATGACAGAGCCTTCCAGGTGTTTCCCACTCCAGAAATGCCATGACAGCTCCCAGAAGACAAAACCACACTGTAAATTTTATCTGAACCTGCAGGGTAGCTCTTGAGTCCAGGCAGGGCAGGGCAGGCAGCCAGGAGTACAACACATCTCACCACCCACCATCAATTGATTTGCCAGTTTATTCCTGAGTTTGTTCTCTGAGGCGCAGAAGGAGCAGTGGTGCTCACCCCACCATCAGCTCAGTGCCAAAGCCAGTGCTGAGGCCACAGATTTTCATTTCCAAGCTGCTGGCAGATGGGAACCCCGGGGGACCTGACGTCACTTCTGAGCAAAAACAATGGTTCAGCATTCAGTGGCACTGAGGGGAAAGGATGGGAAGAGGATACTGAAGAACAGAAC